>NC_047037.1:124902716-125206591 GCF_011762595.2 Tursiops truncatus
CCCTAGATTCACAGAATAAACTGATTAGCAGCTCACCAAGGACTGTGAGATTTATATTCAGAAGAACTGGAAGAGAGAAAACAGGATGTTGTGAGAAAGTCACGTAAAGAACAGTGTAATATACTTAGGGACTTTGCGTCCTAGAGCTCATAAAATGGAAAAAAAAAATCCATTGTCTTTTCTCTCAGCTCAGTGAGAGGGATACTTTATCAAACATTTCTGAAAGTAGGACATCCCACTGGTTTTATCTTATTAAATAGAAAATAAAACACATTGCTTTATTAGAGTTGTTTCAAGAATGCATCAAAGCTGAGGGCTCTCAACACGGAAATCAAAGAACTGAAAAAAATTGTAACAGTCCTATCTTCCTGCCCCAAACATAATAGGCCATAATTAATGTAGGGTTGAAAGACAACTGGTAGAAATATGATTAAATCACATACCAAAGTCACTGAAGTATTTAACTTTCCTATAACCATGATCTTGTGATATCCTGGTCACTGAATAGTTTATCATGTTTCTCATTATATAAGAACATGATAATTGTTGGGAAATGACTTCTGGGAATTTTTGTCTGTGTGTTTGTCTGAAGACTTCAGAGCAACCAGCCAGATTATGGTCCCAGTGGTGAATCTGACTCACTCCCATGGGCATGACTGCTCAGGTGTTTCCTTAGCTTCGGGTCCCTGCCCAATTTCTTCCCAGTACCATCTTGGTGAGGCTGAAGACATGTGAGGATTCTCATCTCACATTATATGAGCTCATCTCTACCAGAACAGATTTTTTTTATTCAGTGCATAAAAATATAATAAAATAAAAAGAGAAATAAGAAGTTGATACTTTTGATTTACTTTCCCCCTAAGCTTGTGATGCAAACCAGGTATGGTAATAAATATTTCATGAGTGGAACTCACAATAAAATGTCATGATTAAGAACATAGACTCTAAAAAAAAAAAAAAACATAGGCTCTGAAAGTAGAAAAATGGTTGCCAGGGGCTGGAGGGATGGGGGAGATAGGGAGAGATTGGTAAAAGTGTATGAACTTCCAGTTATAGGATGAATAAGGTCTGAGAATCTAATGGATAGCTTAGAAACTATAGTTGATGATAACACTGCATTGTATAATCAAAAATAAATAGATAAATAAATAAAAACTTTAAAGTGAATATAGGCTCTGAATTCAGACAAATTTTGGAATTCTATCAATTAATAACTATGAGATTTTTGGCAAGTGAGTTAACTTTTCTTGCACTCTGCTTCTTAACTTGCAAAATGAGGATGAGTGCCTGATTCAAAGCATTGTATGAGAGCTAGATGAAAATATAAATAAAATGCAGAAGAAATGTTTGGCATATAGTATATGTTCAATAAATGTTAGCCATTATTATTACCATTATTATCATAACCATTATTATAACAAAATTCAAAGGCCAAAGTATGAATATCAATATGATTGTTAGGGAACAAGAGAAAAATGATGTGTCAAGAAGTTGACCAAGAAAAACAGATATGAGAATAATGGAGACAGAAATAGAAAACAAACAAAAGAATTATAATGTTATGGGTTATACAACCCAAGATTATTCCGAATTAAAAGTGTCAGTTACATTTCTTAGGTTCCCACTCTGAGGCCAAAACATAGCCAATTGGACATTCACTTCAAGAGCCTCTCTTCTCATTCAATTTCATCCAAAACTCAGGATAGAAGAGATTAGAATCAAGAACTGTGCTTTGCGTGAATTACAGCCAGAGAAATAAGAACCACTAAAAGGTGGGCATGGATTGATAAAGCCTTCTGACCAAATGACTACTCTGAGTAGAAAAAAGAATAAAAACAAAAAGTTGTTGAAGAGAGTGGAAAGCAAAAGCAAACAAACAAACAATAGTTGGGGCATAAGGAGTTCACAGTGAGCCTCGGATACTCTTTGGTCGCTTGAGAAATTAAAAAAGAAGCATGTTGTATTTGAGAGGGGAGAGTTAGAGCTAAGTGTTTAAAAACCCAAGTTCCCCAAGAGTGTGGTGCAGGTTGTATCCTGCCTGATGGGGTTATGGGCTGGGGAGCTTCTCGTTCATTCCACTTCTATTTAGTTCACTAAGAACTCCCACTACCAAGGAAGGGTGAAATAAACAGACACAAAGACCATCTCCTTAGAGACCGTCCAGTCATATTTCCTAGCCATTCACCATGCAGAATCTGCTTCAAATTTCAAAGGGCTTCAAGAGTATAATTGATGGGGAAGGCAAATAGAGTGGAATAAGGAGAGAGAAAATATAACCTACACCCTCAACACCCAAACCCTCTCTTCTACATTCAGAAGTGGGCTGACACAACTTCTGCTGAACTTGCCTGTTCCTGCTGCTTTCAGGATATCTCTGCTATGTCGTGGTTTCTCTAATTCTTACCTGTGATGTGTTGTTTCTGCTCATAAACCTACTACTACCTGCTAAAAAAAAATTAGTATGCATTCACAAAGTAAATTCAATTAAGACAATACTGACTACATGTCATATGCCAGACTCTGGATTTATAGCTCAAGATCATCTGCAATCAGAAGGCTCTTCTCAAGCAAGCCATCAGCCTCTGACTTCTCAACTTTGAAGACCCTGTGAAGCTAAACTCTGAAAACTACCAGGAGGCTGGAGCTATTCTTGACTCAGACCATGCATTTCCCCCTTTGAACAAGAGGACTTTATTCAGGCTTGAGAACAGTACTTGCCAGGACATCCATAAGCTTGTAGTCAAGTGAACTCTGGACCCCAGTGAGTAATAGGGGAAGCATAGAAGATGGACTATTTCAGAAGCAGCAACAACAAAGGATATGTGACAAACATAGCCTCGAAATACAAATGCATCTAGTCAGTTAGGCCAAAAGAAAATTATCTCACATCAAAAATGCTGTCCTTTAAATAGCTCTCTAGAATGACTTTAGTCACACAATCCAGCAATGAGTGACTCACTTGGAATAGTAATAACAATGCCTTAAATTAGTAAAGCTTTTCATAACAACTCATTTTTCCAAGTGTCATTTTATTTTCTTTCCTTGAAATTACATTTGAGCAATGTAGCTTTCCTTAAACTTCCACATTTATGAATTTCTTACCTAATTCTCAATCCAACTTGGAATTTTAAAAAACATAAAACAACCAAAGAAATGAAGCACTATGGTCATCTCAATTCAAGGTAGGTAGCATTAGCTTGCTCCTGAAGGCAAGATTGGCAGTAATTTTCTTCATGCCAGATTTTACTTCAAAAAAAAAGGACCACAAGCAGTTATATTTACTATGCAAGCAGGAAAAAATGGTCATGTGACCTTTTGAAAATTATAGTTATGCTAATTAACAATGCTCTAGTGGAGCAAAGAAGATCCTCTCTGCATGTTTTCTTTAGAGACAAGGTTTGATTCATTTGTATCATTTTTTTTAGTAGTGTAAATAGTTTATTTACTCATATGCCATGAAAAGACCAGAAAAGTAACATGAACTGCTATTATAAAACATTTCTAATATCGTTAAGAAGCAGGCCCATTAAGAGACAAACAGAAAAGAACATGCCAACATTATTGTCTACTTGTAGATTAATAAATAGGCAATTATTTTAATATATGTTCATCAGTATTGAGTTTTGGAAAATAGCTGCTTTGTGGTAAAGGACCTCCTATCTGTGTTATATCTTATGGTCAAATTGCTTTTTCATCAAAATGAATGTTGAGTCAGACAAAATCTTGGCATGTTCTTTTTTAACATACACATTATAAAAATGTGCTAGAAGGTGTCAGTTTAAAGTAATCTTTCTGTAAATAGATATGCTAAAGTGAAATGTAGTAACTGATTGCTAAACTGTCCTTGTAGTTAAATATATATTAAAAAAGAAAACCCTATCAGTTAAAATAACATTCAGATTGTATAGCATAGGCTGATGCATTTTTAAACAATATTACCCAGAGGCTTAGGTGGGAATTAAAGAGAAGTGTAAAAACCATAAAAAACTGCACCAATTTTATAGCAAAATATCTGTACATTTAAAAAGAGATTTATTTCAAGCTGTCCAATATTTTGGTCCAAAATTCTTTCAACATCACTATGATGTTTGAAAACAACAAATATGTTATGTCAACTATCCTACATTTAACGACACTAAGAAACAGAGAGCTCCTGAAATCTTGGACAAAAATCACGTTCATTACAAAAATGGTCAGCTACTGCATGAAGAGTGATGTTCTCCAGGCACCTGTTTAGGGTTCCCCCAACACGCTGAGCAGTTGGGACAGGGCATTAAACAACTTTATGTCTATCACTGAGTAAACATCTCTTGACCAGGAGCCTAACGTGGAAATAGTTGCACAGAAACACAACCCTGGAAAGTAGGATTGGCTTGGAAGCTTAGGAAGTAAAAATGGATAAAATGGAATAATTATGGAGATAAAATGCTTTATCTCTCACTGTCAACCAAAAACAAATTTAATAAATTGTGAGAGTAAATGTCAAGGTGAGAAATCCAGATAGTCAAGGTAGTGTTTATCTCCCCCTCTACACATAGCTTTTCATAAAACAAGGAGCAGTGGATGTGAGTGAGAAATGTGTACTGTATGGAAAGAAAGGGTTGCTCTTTTCTTCTCCCTCAGCAGAAGGGTTGCTGTCAGTGGAATTATACATAAAAAGAAATTGTGGAAACAATACCATTGTGAATGCCTAAAACATATTTTTCTTTCCCATTCTCTTCTCCCCATTTCTACTCCCTCCCACTTCCACCTCTTCTGCCAACATCTTTATCAGCTTTTGTTTTCATTTTGTGTAACAAAAGCCAGGGAATAATAGTGGAAACAACTACGTAAATGCAAAGATGTCCATTTTTGACCAGAGGTGACATTACTCTCCACATTCCATTCAAAAGGCAAGAGAGAAGGGGGAGAAATTAGCTTCATTGAACTATAAAATGAGAAAGGGATATAAATTGTACATTTTCTTTTCAACAGGAGCTGAATTTGCTTTTTTTTTTTTTTTTTAATCAAAAGAGCTAACATTTCAGCAAACAAACTATTTCTGTTTTTGCCCAGCCATCATGAAAAGCAATGCGGAGAAGTTGTTTTCTGTATGAAATATGGTAGACTGGAAAATATTTACAGTCCAAAGGCATGTTCTGAAACCACCATTATGTAGATTTACTTAACCTGGAGTTAAGAATTCTAAATTCTCCTCTATACTCTGCTGCTAATGTTGCCTCAGAATCTTCTACACTGCTAAACTATTCTGTTTTACAAGTTAGTCATCCTGTAAAGTTTCATAAACTTAGCCAGATCATGAGCAAAGACATAGGGTTTTTCCTCTCAACCTCTTAAAAGACAGTATAACTTAGTGGTTTAGATGTCTTACACTGGCATGAAGGATATCTGTGTTTGCATTTTAGTCCTATCATTTACTAGCTGTATTCTCTTAGACACACCTATCCCTCAGGTCTTCCTTTGTAAAATTAGGAACATTATTATAAGGACCTCATTATATATGATTCATTTAAAAATTAGTGAATTGCTTCTACATATTGGTCCATACACTGGAAAATATTGTGATTAAAAAGAATACATGTTTTTGTCCTATAAACATAAATTCTAATAAAGAAAGAAACAAGAGAATTTTCATAATATGTATTATGAGTAAAATAAAGGGAATGATGTGTAAAGGAGTGACTAATGAAGGGGACATATGACATGATTAGAGATGGAATCTAGAAGGAAATGACAATGGAGACTGACATAAATGGGATGAGGAAGCCAGCCAAGTCTAGACTCCAGAAGGGAGCATTCTAAACATGCGTTTCAGCAGGTACAAAGTCTCTAGGGCTTCTGGGAGCTTGAGTTTTAGAAAAAAATACAAAGGCCAGAACAAAGGAAGTGATGAAACAAATAGTAGGTAAGGTGATCCAAAGCTAGGCATGGGGTGGCGGGGAGGGAGTATAGACAGGGATGGATGTAAGCTGTGCTTGGAGGCTATACAGGATGCCTTCCATTTGCCCTCCAAATCCCCTCTCTACCCTTCTGCATCCTGCTTTGTGCCCAGGAGGCTCACTTCCACTCCAATAAAAGGATCCTTTTCAGTTGGGTTCGACAGTGTAGGGTACGAGCCTGGAGGAGAGTGGGGTAGGGGTTTTCATTCTCCCAGCTGTTTTCCTATTAAATCCCTAACGGCTCATTGTACTCTTCTATAAAAGCCACGGCTCCCTTTAGTTGTAGCTTTCCATCCAACTGTGCTCTTCAGATTCCGGTAACTGCTCTCTCCCCTTGTACCATCAGGCCTTGGGGTGGGAATGGCCTCCCTTCTTTGCTAGCCCCAGGGTTTTGTACTATACAGTACTGTGCTAATTGTTTTCCTTAAACCCTACCTACAGATGTGTAAATAGTACCTTTATAAAGTTTCTTCAAATTGCCCGGAATGTATGTGCCATCTCTTTCTTGCCAGGACCCTGACTGATACACAGAATGGAACATGGATTTGTGGTTTAATTCTAAATGTTATAATATATGTAAAGTGACTCAGATTGTACACAGTAAGCACTTTGTATATGTTAATCCTCATAATAATCCTCCTGTTTAAGAAAAATGAGCGGCTTATCAAGATATTTGAATATTGCATTAAGAGTATCAGAGTCACACTGAATCACCCTCTCTCTTGCTCTTTTGGCCAGTGCCCAAGCAGTGCTCAGGCCAGGAGGTGGATTTGTGACAATGAGACAGCTCAATCTGAATATGTTCAAATAACGCATTGACTCTCTACTTCATCCTCTTCACATGAAAATGCAGAACGATATAATGCGAATACATCAGTGACCTTAAGAGAGGCACTCTGGGTAGGTAAAGAAAAAGTGTAATTCCATGTTAAAAATGTGAGATGATTAAGGGGCCATAACGGTGTAAAATTACTTTTAGTCTCATAAGTAACCCCTGATAAACTATATAAACAGAAAAGAGGCATCAATTAACTGAAAAGCTAGAAAGCATTTGCAAAAAAGACAAGTAGAATGGTTGAATTTATTGCACCTAAAGCATTGCTTGCAATAAAGAATCAAATTCTTGCTTCTTCTCCTAAAAAGAGGATATATTGAAATTTGTATGATAAAACATTAGATCTGAGTATACACTGTTCATATGATAAATACATGATGTTTTTCCCAAGACTACTTAGATGTAATTTCTGATTCCTTCATTGTAAAGCATAAATAGGAAGACATTTAATCAAAGTTTAAGTTTTGTATAAACATAGACTATATGTGTCTACTATTCTCTAAGGCTCTAGTAATTTCTTCTCATTGAATTGACTCCAAGATTATAAATTTCATGTTTACATGGGCAAACTGCAGCAAAGGTTTGAGCAGGAATCTGGTGATTTTTGATCAGCAGAATGAGTATTGAGATACTTATCTCAAGTCTCACTCTTCATTCTGCATGAGTTTTGGACATTAAATTTTAGATATTTTTTGCTCATGATTATAGCAAAATCATCAGCTAATGAAAGGAAGCTTAACAATTTTCCTTGGAATTGGCCATAATAAGGGGAACTTTAATAATGCTTACCAAATTGGATTATTTCACCTGCAATAAAAATGGTGCAAATTATACAGCTTAAAATTATGTAGTAGAATTGAACTGTGTACAGTTTTTTATGAGGTCTCAAATTCAAGCCTGGTCATTCTTCCTACTTACCTTAAAGGAAGGATACTTCTGTTTGTAGAAGTTTCCTTTGGCAATGAATTCAGTGAAGCCAGGGAGCAAGGTCGTTGGAATCTTATGTCAAACGCTAAGCATCAGAAGAGATTTTCCAGAGGATGAAGTATACCTGGTGTAAGTAATGTTGGGAGAAGAAATAAACTTTAAATTATATTATCCATCCAAAGACTCAAAGATATATAGACACAAACTTTCCAATAAATTAGTGTTTCACTGTTTGTATTCCACTATAATGAATGTTGATTAAAGTTATGGAGAATCAAAAATACTTTCTTCTCATTTCTACCAGAATCTGGTAGAACAAACCATGCTTATAAAAATTCTTTCTTTAGACTAATGACTGGCTGATCTTCACTCTCAGTCTTACAATTTGCTCATTTTTTTATGCATTCACTTATTCCACAGAATAAATAAGTAGAATGTCTACTAAGTACTAGAAATAATTCTAAACAAAAGGATGTGACAGTTTATTAAACAGACAGGACCTTGCCATGAAGACAGGTATTAACTAGGTTATTAACTAGTTTGAGTTAATAACCTCAAACTAGTACAAGGTAATAGCAGAAGTACTAGCCTGCAGGTAGTACTAATTTAATATTCTATAAAGTTACAAATAAAGGTACTAATTTAATAGTCACGAGCTAAAGAATACAGTAATTATTTTACAGTTACATCAGGATTCTGCAGAAATGAAAAAAATGAAACGTCACCTTTGCCATACTTTTATTTAACCTTGTATTTATACTAAGTGTAAAGACGACTATTAAAAACAAGAACACAAAAATAGAATTACCATATGAACCAGCAATCCCACTACTGGGCATGTACCTAGAGAAAACCACAATTCAAAAAGACACATGCACCCCAATGTTCATTGCAGCACTATTTACAATAGCCAGGTCATGGAAGCAACCTAAATGCCCAACAGCAGGTGAATGGATAAAGAAGACGTGGTACATATATACAATGGAATATTACTCAGCCATAAAAAGGAATGAAATTGGGTCATTTGTAGAGATGTGGATGAATCTAAAGACTGTCATACAAAGTGAAGTAAGTCAGAAAGAGAAAAACAAATATTGCATATTAACACATATATGTGGAACCTAGAAAAAATGGTACAGATGAACCAGTTTGAAGGGCAGAAATTGAGACACAGATGTAGAGAACTAACGTATGGACACCAAGGGGGGAAAGCAGCGGGGGGATGGTGGTGGTGGTGGGATGAATCGGGAGATTGGGATTGACATGTATACACTGATGTGTATAAAATGGTTGATAAATAAGAACCTACTGTATAAAAAAATAAATAAAATAAGATTCAAAAATTCAAAAAAAAAATAAAAACAAGAAGAACAGAGAATGCCATGTTATTAATATCAGGTTTGACCTGTTGTAAAATTTGCCTTACCTGGAAGGGTAAATCAGTAGCAGCACTGCCGGGAGAGATGCTTCATTATACACAAGGAATTTGACAAGAGTATTTTTTCTGAGCAAGAGCAGTAGTAGACATGCATTGCTGGCAGCAGTTACGTTTATATTATGTCTCTTCTAAAATGTACTAAGTGTAACCCTTTTCATTCTTTTCTAAACATTTTCTAAAGTACTTGCATTCTCTAACTTTTAAAAATCTACTTCATTTCCTTCATTTCACTTATAGCACTTAGGGTTAATTTTTCAGCAAATGACAATCCTTAATGACCCACTTTCTAAATGGAAAGTTGAAAAAAAAAACTCACAAGAGGGGCTTCCCTGGTGGCGCAGTGGTTGAGAGTCCATCTGTCGATGCAGGGGACACGGGTTCGTGCTCCGGTCCGGGAAGATCCCACATGCCGCGGAGCGGCTGGGCCCGTGAGCCATGGCCGCTGAGCCTGCGCGTCTGGAGCCTGTGCTCTGCAACGGGGGAGGCCACAGCAGTGAGAGGCCCGCGTACTGCAAAAAAAAAAAAAAACTCACAAGAAATCCTCAAAGTACAAAAGCAACAACACTTCTAAAGTAAGCTGCCATTCACCTCCAGGGTATCCTTAATACTCACAGATCTCCTTGGTGGATGGGCTTAACAACTGTGCTTTAAGCTGCTTAAGGTCTGGTACTTATATCTTCCACTGTTCCCTTTTGATAAGAGGCAATAAGCTTATGGAGACAGTGCTGTCCCTGCAAATGTAAATTAAGGAGTTACTAATCAAAAGAAGAAATTAAAGAAGAGACATGACATTGGCAATGGTTTTAATAATGGTTCTGGGTCCCATTCTAAGTCAGAGATTGAGTGTCAGGGAAGAGAAATAAGAAAACCTTAAACTCTCCATTCCAGTATAGACACCAGGAGGTGAGGAGATGAGGAGGATGAAAGAGACAGCTGCTCCTCTGGCCTCGGCCCAGCCCCAGCCAGAGCAGGGTGCCTTCGAACACAGCTCCTGCCCTTTCTTAGACCCGTCTTCCCTCTCACATCTGTGCCCCGCACAGTCTTGCCTTTGATCATTGCTTCCTTTATTCTCATACTGTTTCCAGTCTGATTAATATCTGTTGAGTGAAAATGTTTTATACAGTGGAAAACACTCCCATTGGCAAAAAGCAAAATCACATTTTTTACATTAAAGGTTGCAGAATGGTTTTATAAATATGAGCGCACTTTTTAAATAAATTTAATTAACATTTTAACAAATCAATGTTTTATTTTAAAAATCATATGAATAGTCATACTTAAGTAATTGAGTCACATTAAAATCAAAACATCATAATGCTCTAAAATGTGTTGTTCAGAATTTCTTATTGTTCTGTGCCCCATTCCAAACTTAAAAATAAATCATCAGAGAAACAAGCTTTACCAGCTCCTTTTAACATATGGAATTTTCAGTGGTAACTGAAATAAATCTAAGTAGGAAATAAGTAAATAGGGACATTTAAATAGGAAAAAAAAAAAAACTCAGAAAGCTATGGAAATGAAGTGCTGAAACAGAAGGTACAAAAGTCCTTTAGGGACTTCCCTGGTGGCACAGTGGTTAGAAATCCGCCTGCCAATGAAAGGGACACGGGTTGGAGCCCTGGTCCAGGAAGATCCCACATGCCGCAGAGCAACTAAGTTCATGCACCACAACTACTGAGCCTGCACGCCAGAGCCCGCGAGCCACAACTACTGAGCCCACATGCCACAACTACTGAAGCCCGCGCACTCTAGGGCCCATGCTCTGCAACAAAAGAGACCACACAATGAGAAGCCCATGCACCACACCAAAGAGTAGCCCCGCTCACTGCAACTAGAGAAAGCCCACGTGCAGCAACGAAGACCCAATGCAGCCAAAACTTAATTAATTAATTTTTAAAAAGTCCTTCTTTAGGAACATTGTGCTGTTTCCAGTAATTCCCAAGTCTGTGCAACTTTGGGTTTTAAAAAATCATGTCAGCTCCTTGGTACAAAGGAATAATCCACTTTGACAAATAGTACAAGTGATTTGAATATAGCACACTCCACTGATAACAGTTGAAGACAATTTGTTGGCAGGCAACAGGTGTGGCTATTAGGAACTCTACGTATATTCAATCTACTTTCCTTTTTTTACATATATGTATCAGAGTCTGAAACTAATTTTTATTTTAGTGGCATTAAGTTTTTAGATTTCACTTCCCTAGTGTTTATTAAATTCCCACTAAATGGCCTGGATTTTGCTCTACTGTCCAATAGGATAGTTACTAGCCACATGTGGCCATTTAAACTTAAAGTTAAATTATTTAAGCCTATTAGCCCATTAGCCACACGTGGCCTGTGGCTACTTTACTGAACAGCAGCTATAGAACACTGCCATCATCATAGACAGTTCTATTGGACAACGCTTCTCTCCAGTCTTGCTATTCAAAATGAAATCCAAGTTTCAGTCACATCAGCCTAACGTGGGTGTATGCTAAACTCTTGTTACAATTGTTAAAACAAGATATGAGGTGATTTGTATTCACACTAAAGTTTCAGACATAATGCTTTTACATGGGGAATTGTGTTAAAATGCAGATTCTGATTCAGAAATTCTGGAATACGGCCCAAGACTCTGCATTTCTAACAAGCTCCCAGATGACATCAGTGCTATCTGTCCATGAACCACACTTTGAGTAGCAAGGATCTAGAGGAAATGAAAATAATGTAAGAATAGGCTTTTGACCTCAGAAAACATACCTTCTTTGAAAAGGATAAGATTTCAACATATTAGCCGTTGATACAATAAAGAATCTGGAAGGGATTATTGATTTGGAAGATGATATTATGAAACTAGTTTTATAAGTAGTGGCCACACCTTGCTGTTTTTTCACCATTGTGATAATCATTAGTTAGTACAAACCATAAAACAGAAGCACAAAAAGTATTATGATGAACACTCAGTCTGTGAAAATAGATCATTTTTCTGAGCAAGAAATAAAGAGACAGCAACAAGGAAAAATTCAAAGGTCCCATTTTAGGAAATGCCCACAATTAAGATTGACAGGAGTGGCAGAATACTGCAGAGCTTCAGAAGGTAAAGAAGCAGAGTTAGTCAGTAGACCACTGTTTACAAAGAATGAAATCTCAAACTGCTAGTATTTTAAGCTTGAAACTCAACAGCTTTCTAAAAAAAAGAATAAAAATACAAAATATATTGATTCTTTCCAGGAACCCAAACTACAATGGAAATATAGACAAGTGGAGAGGTCTCTCCCAGCTACCACTCTTGGATTTCCAAACTTCATTTGGAAAACCATCCAAATAATGGGGCTGCCACAAGTAATATCTACAGCCGTCTTCCTGGAGAAAGTGTAGAAATCCCTGATGTTTTACAAAATTTTCCTGTACAAATTCTACTACATTGAAAGTGTTTAGGTATTTAAATTGAAACTACCTGACTCATGAGGCCCATATGTCAAGAACAGCTAGAACAAAGTGGGATTTGGAGGAAGGGGAGACTATAGGGTAAAAAAAAATTTTTCAGTGCATCTTCATAAGTAAACACAGAGCTGAGACCATCCTGTTGCCTAAGATACTTCTGCTAATTTGAGATGCTTCTCAAATAGTAGCCTGGACACCTGGAAGAAGATGTGGCTCTAGTATGACATCATGATCATGAGCACCATCACCACCATTAACATCACCATCACTAACTCTGCCCCAGAAGATGTGCTAATCTTGATTGTGGATTATTTCATGGCTCTGAAGGAGCAACAGATTGAGAAGCTGCTCTATTCCTATTTTCATGGCACGCTCTGACTCCAATCATTAAAGCCTCTATGTGAATAAATATTTAAGAGACAAAATTCTAACTTTGGTTTGTTTTGATTCATTGAGTATAGTAAAACCAAATAGTACAATCTAATTAATGTTGTGATTTGACCTGTAATGAAGCAAAAATGATTAAAATATTAATATTTTCATCTCATTACCATTTCCAGCCTCATGCTACTAAAAAGGGAAAACTGTTTCAGAAGAGTGATTTAAGGGTATGAACTGTTTGATACCCTGAAGTAGATTTTAGTTAATGTTATTCAAAAGATAAGTAGAAGAATTAAGCAAATGTGTTAGAATAAATGAAAGCACTCCTTTTTTGGAAATACTTCTTTGAGAATCTCTCATGGAGAAAGTTTGTTTTGTAAACAATATTATTGAATTATTTAACTTTAAAAAGTCTTTGAGACTTTTTTCCTAATAATTTCATCTTCCTCTTATGTAATGGGCTTAAAATAATTAAATAGCAACACTGTGATTCTGCCTGCTGGGCTAATCTCACCACCAATAGCAGAAGCTTCTTTGAAGTAGAGCTTTGTATAATAAGCAGAAGAAAAAAAAAATGTAAGAGTGAGAGTATTTGGACAATATTCATCAAGAAGTTGATTTTTCTTTTCTTTTCTGGAAGCAAGAAGAGTTATATAATCCAGCCATCACCAAAGACAGCAGTTACTCCAAGGAATTCAAAGTGAATTGCATAGAGAAATCCCATAGACTCTGCTCTGTATAAATTTGTGCAATGGAAATAGATGAGAAAATAGCAAAATTGGGAATTCTGGATAGATGGTTTTTGGATTCCAAATAGTTAAAGAAAAAGAATCTATTTAATGATGGCTTTGAACAATAAGAGACAAAAAACTGAGGATCCAAACTAGCTTTGGTTTCAGGGAATGACCCATCCAGTATGGGGCTCAGAAGTGAATATTGTGGAACAAAACCAGAAAGACTCAGACCCAAACATAACCAAAGAAAAAGTTTAGGACAAAGACAGAGATAACAAAGGAAGCTCTCTTAATTCATCAGTTTGAATGCTTCTTATTTTTATTGTTCATGAAATTTGAAGGGGCAGTACATAAAACAGAACAGTCTGAGATAAGGAGAAGTTGCTTCCAGATGGAAATTATGTTTTTGAATATTAATCAATGGAGGTGGTGAGCAGTAGACTGGTTGCCACAGAAGTAAAATATGCCCTAGCCTGCCCCAAGAAATATTTACAGAGCATAGAAGAAAATAGCCAAGGGATCAATATGGTAAGTGAAAAGATAATGGGAAGATGGAAAATTGATCCAGGAGTTCCCCTATGTTCATAATAAAAATTCCAAAAGTAGTGATTTGATGGAGAAAAGCTATCTGCAGAAGATGGAGGGAGAAGCAGCAAAGAAAATAATGAAGATAAGTTCACTGAGCTGAATGGAGTTGAGATCGTAAATCAAAAATTGTACCCGGATACTAGACGAAATTAATGTGAACTAAAAGACAAAAACAGGTCTTGGTAAGTACAAGAATAAAGAAAAAAGAAAAACACTAAAACCATCCTGGCAGAAAACTGAGCAACAGCCAAAAAAAGAAAACCATCTCAATGTCATAATTCTCCTTCACAATTCTATATTTCAAAAGCAAACTGTTCAACATCCATAATGTTAAGATGACTATTGATTTGGACTCAAGAAATCTGTGCCCAGCCACTCTATCATTCATGTTTGGAGACAACAAAGACATTCTCCTATCCAAGAACTTAGAAAATGTCCCCCACATGTATTGTTTTTCTCAAATGAGATGTTAGAGCAAACTTTGAAAAACATCCAAATAAAATGATTTTTGGTGAGCAATAAAATCTGTAATTATTAGAATTATTGCCTGAATAATCATTAAAGTGGTCACATAAAAGCAGTAATATATAACTCTCTAAAGAGTACAATTCCACATAAAAAGAGTATGTAGAGATAGGGAGAAGGGAAGGAAAAAAAGAAAGAGAAAGAAAGAAAAGAAAAGAAAAAGAAAGGTAGAAAGGAAAGAATACTTATTCTATCCTATTAAACAGGAGACCCTTCAGTCTGTGATTAATTAGTTTAAAAAGTAGCTTCGAGCACATTTTTTATTTAGTTTTTGGTAATAAAATAAAAATAGACTAAATCATTGTAAAATTAGCAAGAAAAATTAAATGATCTGATAGTATATGGGAAAGGTATTGTCATTGGAGATAAAAGAAAAATGTTTTTCTAGAAATTTGTGGGTAAAATCTTCAGAAATAAATACTTTGGGAAACAAAGATTGGTAAATTCACTCCACAACACATTACAGTCATTGCTAGTTCCAGATTGCTAGTTCTGGACTTCCAATTATATGAGGCAATAAACTTTCTCAACCTTTGAGCCCCTTCGAAGTGAGTTTTCTTTTAACTGTTCCTGGAGGCATCCTAATTGATACAAACTCTGTTGTTTTAAAGGTGTTAAGAAACTCTTGATTTTGTTGGATCCAACCAACATTGTTTTCATTAGTCTGATGCTCCAAAGGGTAAAGCAATGCACATTTGTCAGCTGAGTGACATAGGCAATGGTTTAAAATTTGCTTAGGCTTCAAGTTTTCAGGTATGTGACAATTTCCTAGCTGTATAATTTGGGAAGCCATCAAGACTTCACAGCTTCCCAAGACCCTTAGCAATATGCACATCAGAACATTCTCTTCATGAAAAGCAAATCCTGGAAAATAATCCATGTTTTTATAGTGAAACTACCTTTAAATAATAAAATTAAGTAGGGATTAAACACAACTAAAATCGGTCTAAAAAGCCAAGAGTAAAACTAAAAAGCTTAAACTATTAATTTGTGTGTTAAAGGGGAAAGCTAAATAAAGTGTTTTTTTGTAGGTTTCTCTGTTTTTTTAAATTTTAGTCATCAAAATTAAGGTATGTGTTTGCTTGAATTTTAAATATGATGTTACTTTTGGTTTTCACTGTATCAAGAATCACATTCTTCAGCATCAAGAGAATGATTTTAGGAATGGTTTCCAAATTACTTTCATTAAAGTAGGTCTATTGTGTAGTACACCCATACTTGACTATTAAATGCAAATTTTACCAGACTCTGCATCCCTCTACCCTACCTATCAGAAACTGGTGACCTCCCACCCACCTAATAATTGTTTCCAAGATAATCGGTTTTGCAAAATCTCTAAAATTCCCAACCAGAAAATTACCCCTGATATAAATTGCTCCTGCTGTGCTCTGGTTTTCTGAATTAGGGAGAAATGGAAAAGGAGACCATATTGTGTAGAAGACGTGACATGGGCTGTGTGTCACAGGAGGAAATGGCACTGGAGCAGCATAAAGAAAAACTTGCCTTTTATCTCCAGGTACCCCTATTTTGTTTTCTCAAAGTAAGCTAAAAAACTTCTCTAAGCTTCAAATTATTCTAGTATACAGGCTTTGTTCTGAGAGTCAAATGCAACAAAATGTAAGAAGATTTTAGTATCATTTTTATTCCTACTCCAGGAAAGTGACTTCTATCCCCAACTTCCTCATGTTTGAAACATTTGATTTAGGGCTAATTTTTTCCTCTCTCACAGTGTCATTATTTTTCTGTTAATCTGTTGCCTACATCCTCAAGTAATACATGGAAGGATGATTTTAAGTGTGGAAATGATTCACCAGGGGATTTCGAAGGATTTACTTTCTCCATAGACTGTGGTCTATGTAGGTGCAGGAATTCATATCAGATAGTCTCTTGAGGACTTTCCCAGCCTAATAATTCTATGATTCATGAAGGGAAAAGTCTCTGAACCTTGGAAATGGACTTAGAATTATATCCCCTAGAGCTGAGGAAGTCAGCAGTACAGTAGACGTCCCAGAATGAACCACACTTTTATAGTTTCCAAATTGTGATGGTCATTCTCAAGGCTCCATAATAACCAGGGATGTGCAAAGCAGAGTATAAAA
This sequence comes from Tursiops truncatus, assembly GCF_011762595.2. Taxonomy (NCBI): domain Eukaryota; kingdom Metazoa; phylum Chordata; class Mammalia; order Artiodactyla; family Delphinidae; genus Tursiops; species Tursiops truncatus. Next base: position 124,919,606 of record NC_047037.1, read on the forward strand.
TAGTTATGAATGTGGTCGAGTGTATAGGACTATCTCCTAAAATGGCTAATGTTCAGCATAAAATTTCTTCAGGCAGAAGCATCGAATGTATTACTTGTGGTACACAGGAAGACAATTTTCATAAACACAACTTGCATTCTGCCATTTTTGAGTTTTTAACAAGAGCCTTTACAATGCAGGGGTGTAGAGAATTGACAGATTTTGTACATTTTAGTGCTTTTTCACAATATTTGCTATGTTCAGCAGACTATAAGCTTTCAGATTTAAAATATGTTTTCTAGTTTATCCCACTGTGTAAATCAGTACATTAAGCAAGCCTAGCAGAAAACCATAAACAGGCAGACAGAAAAGCTGCAAGAGGTTTTCCTATCAAATGTGATGGGAAATGAGATTTAAATATCAGTTTGCCCACCATGGTATGACCCAGAAATTACAGCCCAGAGACAGAAAAAATATCCAAGCAAGGTCAACAGAGACACACACTAGGTTGTGAACTTCGAAAGAACTCACTTCAAATCATTCAAATTAAAATATACTTCATTAAGCATACTGTATTAAACACATTGTACTAAAAGCACATTGTTAACATAGGATAAACTGCAACAAATAAACCCATATACAGTTTATATTTCTTGCTCTCGCAATAGTCCAGGCAGGTGTTCCTGGATGACAAGCAGCTCTCCTCCACGCAGGGATGAAGTCATGCCCAAGGTTAAGTGGCAGAGAGGGGAAAAGACCATGGAGGAGGTACATCCACTCAGATAAAGACCCCAGCCTGGAAGCACAGTCTTTCCACTCTCATTCCATTATGAAGACCTCAAAGTGTGGTCCTTTGATTGATTTTGCTGCAAGGGAGTTTGAAAACCATAGTCTTGCCAAGTGCCCAAGAAGAAGGGGAGAAGGGATTCTGGTTTCCACAAATCATGGAAATAAGTGTGTATGCAATATGTGTTGTACACGAAATTCTTGTTGATACTACTGTTCTAACACATTTAATTGTTGAAAAAGTATTTTAACACATTACAAGGAAGCTAGAGTAATTATGATACAAAGTAACAAAAGTATAAAGATAATTACAATCATTTTGCTCTCTCATGAAAATAAGCCATTGGTTTGAGAACACAAGTGGTAACAAATTTCAGGATGCTAATTTTGTGACATCAATGTGCCATCAATCAAATATGGCATCAATGGGAATTAAAATAATTCTGAGACAGTAGAAAATAGGGAAGAGAAAATGAATTTTTTAAGACCTGTATATTAGTCCCTTTATTTAAAATGTGAGATTAAGCAATAACCTCTTCATATTCCAATTTCTCTTCTCTAAAGAGATAATGCCCAAGACGCAGATGTAGAGAATGGACTTGAGGACACAGGGAGGGGGAAGAGTAAGCTGGAATGAAGTGAGAGAGTGGCATGGACTTATATATACTACCAAATGTAAAATAGATAGCTTGTGGGAAGCAGCCACATAGCACAGGGAGATCAGCTCAGTGCTTTGTGACCACCTAGAGGGGTGGGATAGGGAGGGTGGGATGGAGGGAGACACAAGAGGGAAGAGATATGGGGATATATGTATACATATAGCTGATTCACTTTGTTATAGAGCAGAAACTAACACACCATTGTAAAGCAATTATACTCCAATAAAGATCTTAAAAAAAAAGAGAGAGAGAGAGAGATAATGCCCAGATTTCTTCCTAACAGCTAATCTTAGGATATCTGTGACAAACAATTAAAAAGAGATAAAACAGAGAAAGATTTTGAAATGTTGTAAAGCTATGTACATTCATATAAAGCTTTTTTAAAACACCAATTCTTTTCTTCTACTCAGTTGTTAAAATTCTAAGTAGAATTTACAGTCTATTAATTCAATATTTAAGTTACTTTTTAAAATTTAACAAAACACTTTTGACAATAATTTGCCTCATAATGAATGTCTCCATTTACACTCTTTCTCAGGGTTACTAACGTAAAACAAATATCTTGCTGTTTTTCTTGTGTATTTTACTATTTTGTAGGTCCTTTGAAGAAAAATAACATATTAGATTTTATTCTAAGTGGTAAAGCAGAAAAATTTTTTACATTGTACCTCTATCAGTAAAAAAGTTTCTAATCTTATATGTTTGTGTGTGTGTACAATTTACAATTACATGCTTTTTTACTGAATTAATATATTATGTAATTATGAAACTTAAAACCTAGAAACTTTAGATGACAATGTAAAAATAAAAAAAATATACTTTAAATTTTATTTATTAAAGATATAGAAAGCTTTTTGTTCTTATTAAAAATGGAACTATTTTAATTATTTATTATATAAGAAAAGAATTTATTTTGATTCAATAATATTTTAGAGCATCGTGATTGATTTTGCCTGCTTTAACATTTTGAGATACAGATATTTAAAGGTATTCTAAGTTCAGCTTGTACTTATAGTGGTTCCAGTGTATATCAAAATTGAATTAGATATTTCATGAAGCTACAACATTGCAATATGTACTTAGGGACAGTTCATGGCTAACGGTAATGGATCCGTATTACAATAATCATGATGATTCCGAATGTTTTTTGATTTATCGTAAGATATGATCAGATCGTTGTGAGGTTTTCTTTTGTTTTGCTTCCTTAATGTCAGAATTGGGCTTACAAAGAACTTCTACTTGGACTGAGTGAAGCTAACACCACTGAAAATGTTATTATTCACTTTACTGGCATTCTAACTTGACCTTTCGTCTCCAGTTTGTTTTTTTGTTTTCTTTGCTGTACGCGGGCCTCTCACTGTTGTGGCCTCTCCCGTTGCGGAGCACAGGCTCCCGACGCGCAGGCTCAGTGGCCATGGCTCACGGGCTTAGTCGCTCTGCGGCATGTGGGATCTTCCCGGACCGGGGCACGAACCTATGTCCCCTGAATCAGCAGGCGGACTCTCAACCACTGCGCCACCAGGGAAGCCCTAGGAGAGTCTTTTAACGCTTGTCCATTTGGGGAGGATTAAGTTAGAACCAGATATTTCCACTTAAAGAGGCACAGAGAAATTACGGTTAACTGCAATTAACTGAAAGCAGATGAACTCGCGGAAGCAATCCTGTGGGGAGCTCTGAGACCTTGAGCATCCTGGCTGCGGGTGTAGGACCACGTCGGGGCGCCAGAGTCAGTCCACAGAGTAAATATTCATAAGCTTGACTCCTTGCTTACACATGTTAAATAAAAATAACTTAAAGTGCACCACAGTGGCTTATTTTTGCCCCACCCTGGGTATGCTCACCCTCACTTTGAGATACTGGCTCAGGGCAGTGCCTTCTAATTACCTGGGAAATCTTTTTAAAATGCAGTTTCTGATTGCATAGGTCTGGGTGGGGACAGAGATTCTGCAAATCTAACAAGTTCCCAGGTGCTGCCCACGCTGTTGGTCCATAGATCTCAAGTTAAGTTGCAAGAACTTAGAATATAATTGCTTTAAGGGTTAATTATAGATGACAAATATATTGGGCAGTTCTATAGTGAACAAATCCTTAGGCTGGGATCAGTTTACATAAACCTAAAAAAAGAGAGATAACCAAGAACAGAAAAATAAGTAACCAATAATTTTACCCTAATCAATATTTTCTTAAAAAGTAGCTCCATTCCACCATTTTCTAGACCTTTGGACATGTTTTATACAACATTCTGACAAGAGGCAAGATTTCACGCTCTGTCTAGAGTTGCTTAAGATTGTAGGTAAGTTCATCAGCAGTGGAGAATGCAAAGCTAGAACTACAGAAGAACTTACAGCCTCGTGGTCATATAGTGCTTGCTTCCTTGTTTTTATCAATGCAGTGATGATAACAATCCTGATCCTGACACTGCTGTTGAAAGGATTATACAAGATTATCGGACCTATAATATCTTATGTAAATTGTCCCTAGCGATCTTCACATGCCAGTATGCTTAGAGAATTTGTCATTGCTTATTCCTAAACTTAAGCTAGCTCATAACTTCTTAATTATTAGAGTACCCCAGAAGCACTCTAAAATATTTTAGCATAAATTGGGATTAGACGTTGTGATGGAGAAGGGAAACAGAGATGACTTTCCAAATATTTCATTAAATAGTTAAAAACAAAGAAATTCAAAGTAAGCCTGTTTTCATATTCATTCTCAAAGTATGTGCTACTCACTCTGAATTTAGTGTACTAGCTAAAAAAATAACAAACCTTGTCAAAGGAATTCTTAATGTTTTCTGAAGAAGATGAGAGGATAAAAAGAAAATTGACAACACCTAAGAAGACAATTTGATTTTAAAGGCATCTATGAACCTAGAGAAGGGAGAATGGCATTAAAATGTGTGCTTAATGGAGTCTTGAAACAATGAAAACTTTTGATCTTTTCCTTACCCTCAAAAAAAGAATTCAGGATTATATGTATAAATAGTTAAAATCTAAGCATTCAATCAACTGAGTGCTTTTATAACTCTGCAATCTCAAATTTCTTAATGACAAAACTTTTCATATGATATTTTAATAAAATCCCAACTAGATTATTTCAGTTTTTATTATGGGAGAGAAAACTAGCCAAAAAAAAAAAAAATCTTTTTCTAAAATAACTAAATATGTGTGCCATTTTCAAAAGAACTTTTAGCAACATATTCATCCCTGAGGTCTGTTTAAATGTTATGGAGCTTATACACACACGTGCACATATGCATGCCCTTTTTTTCTTGCAAAAAATCATATATTAAAAAAAAAATGCTTCCTATTTTGACGTCACTGAAGAAACACTTGGCTTTATTCCCTGAATAAATGTTAGCAGTACTGAATATCCACCATTGTTAAATTATAATGAAGGATGCTAAAGAAAAATTCCTGCTGAAATAAATCATGTCAAGTTTCAAGAACAAAATTGGATAGAATCATTGGATTAATACTAAGCAATTTCTCTCCCTATTATAATATTGATAAAAAACGTACAGGTGGGGACCTCCCTGGTGGCACAGTGGTTAAGAAACCACGTGCCAATGCAGGGAACATGGGCTCGAACCCTGGTCCAGGAAGATCCCACATGCCACAGAGCAACTAAGGCCATTTGCCACAACTACTGAGCCTGCGCCCTAGAGCCAGCAAGCCACAACTACTGAAGCCCGCGCACCTAGAGCCAGTGCTGTGCCCCACAACAAGGGAAGCCACCGCAATGAGAAGCCTGCGCACTGCAACGAAGAGTGCCCCCGCTCGCCGTAACAAGAGAAAGCCGGCTCGCAGTCCTGATGACCCAACACAGCCAAAAGTAAATAAATAAATAAATAAAAATCTATTAAAAAAAATAAAAATGTACTGGTTTTTCCTCTTTCCAGTGTACTCTTAAAGTGAAAAGTAATCTGTTGTAATTTTTTAAGTGTATTATTCCAACGTGGGAAAAAGAAAGAAAACTTTTCTGTACCTAATATGTGTTGGGTGCTCTACAAATGTCTTGAAGGGTACATATCTGGTGTGATACTTTCAAAAAAAGTAGACTGAAGGTAGAATTGTTCCCATTTTATGGAGAAGAAAGATGAGATTGAGAAAAATGTTCATCATGTCCGTGTCAGAAAGCTGGTAAACTGCAGGCAAAGTGTCTCTCTGCAGAGCCCAGGCTCTTTCACTGGTAAAGCAAGTATTTGGTCCATGGGCAAAAATCATCAGGATGCATTTCCTATAGCACTCACACCACTGCAGTTCTGTTCAACTAGGTAGTACAAAAGTATGGGTGTGGGGCACATTGACTGTACATTCAGACCCCCTCTTCCTCAGCAACCATGCATAAATGCACATGCAAACTCAGAAGACCCAGCACTGAAAAGAACAAAAGTAAAATTCTTTAAAATAAGATGAAACATAAAACAATAATACATGAAATCACTTGCTTATATTGTAAAATGACAGTCACACTTGAATTTGTGCTGTTACAGTATAAAAATTAAATTGCTTTCATCCATTATTTCATCAGATAGGTTTTCTGCCCCTTTCTGTCTCTTCTCCTTCTGGGACCCATATAATGCAAATGTTAGTATGCTTAATGTTGTTACAGAAGTCCCTGAAACCATCTTAATTAAAACATTTTTTGTTCCTTTTGGTGTTCCGACTGGGTGATTTCCACTGTTTTGTCTTCCAAGTGACTTATGTGTTTTTCTGTATTACCTAATCTGCTGCTGATTCCCTCTAGTGTATTTTTCATTTCAGTTAATGTATTCTTCAGTTCTGATTGGTTCTTTTTTTATACTTTCTAATTCTTTATTGAAGTTCTCACCATGTTCCTCCATTCTTTTCTTGATTGGGTAAATTACTTATCTCCATTTCTTTAAGGCTTTTTCCCTGGGGTTTTATCTTGTTCTTTCAAATGGAACATACTCCTCTGTCTTCTCATTCTAACAGGAAATAAAACCAAAACAAACTACAAATATTATCTCAAGAAGAGATCTATGAATTTCATTTTAAATTTGGCCTTTCAATCTCAATGTGCTCATTTATGATATGTGGTGGAATATTATACTGCATGGTAGGGAGAAAAATGGGCTATATGTGTCCCCAGTGGTACGCTAACTGAAGCTAGAATTGACTAAATATCATGAATCAGCTAAATAATTCATCTAAAGTAAGTCTAAGCTGAATAATTTTGTATCTTATCCTAAGGAATAAAATGACTCTTGTAAAATCTCACTTTCTCAAAATAATGAGCATAAATATGATTGACTGGAACATTCTTTTTGATGACCCTCTACCCCTCCAGGGGAGTTCAAGGCTGTGCACATTCCTTTAGGTCTCTACCATCACTGCATCCTTACACAGTAAAAAATAGTAAATCAGTATCAAAGGTAAAATATAGCTGTCAAGGGCTCTCAGTGGGTCTATTATAGAAGGTTGTGAAGACCAAATAAGAGTCAAAATTCACTTCCTCCACTCATATCTTCTTCCTCTTAATGTACCTAGAAGGCTGAGCAGGACCTAGGAAAGTTCGAGAATAGTGCTACTCTCTTGCAAGTTCAAGAGAAGCCTTAACAGAGGCGGGCAAAGTGATCCTCAACACTCACATAAGAGGCTAGGCTGCTCACCTAGGGCTTCAATGCTGAAGCACCTACTCCAAAAGGGCCCCTTTGTGCACAGGTAATGATCAGGCATTCTTAACCTGACTCTGTTTTCAAGCAACAAGACAAATCTGTGTGGGAACTGGTTCCATTCTTTGGTTACAGTAGAAGCTCTGCTATTAAATGAGGCAAGAAGAAAAGAGATAGTATCCCTTTCTGTGTAGAATTTATTAGGTTTAGATTCTCATACACATATATTTTTTTATGTCTTTTCCTGCCATCTTTCCCTCCCTATGGGATTCATTTCACACACACCATATTACCTAAATTGGTAAACTCTGAAGCTGAAGGGATTTTCTTTAAAAAAAATTAACTCACCCCTTTGTCACTCCCGCTACTTAGCTATGCCCACTGCCCACTGTCCCTCTCCTGGTTGATGTCCACCACCAGCTTCCTGTTCACAGCCATCCCATTCATGCCAGGTTACATCCTGTGGCATCCACATTCACATCAAGGAGTTTGTTTCACCCAAACCCCTTAATCTCTTTGTCTCTGAAGATGTTTTCCTTCCTCTAAAGGCTTTCTCTTTCTTCCACTTAACTCACCTACAACCACGATCATACTCTATTAACCCATAGCTGCTCTGCCTGAAAAATTTGTAAATCAAGGCTCCTGCTTTTCATCCACAAGGCTGTATCATTCTAGACTCACTGGTACACAATTAAGATCATTTTAAGATGGGACAGATATGTGTATGTTTCAATGCCAGTGAGAAAGATCCACTTGTTTGAAGCAAGCTGAACGTACAAGAGAAGAGTTGATCGAATAAGAATCTTGTTCACTTTGTTATACAGCAGAAACTAACACACCATTGTAAAGCAATTATACTCCAATAAAGATGTTAAAAAAAAAAATCTTGTGTGTTAATACCTCTAACTTTTCGCAGTCTGTCAGACCTTCCCTTTCATCACTTCAATCTTCACCTTAGATTCCATGAGCCATCATTTTAGTAACATTCTTTCCTACATCATAAAATCCTTTCTCCCTCTGCCTTTTCTTTTACCTATTTAGCAAAACCCCGTTCTGGTTGGTCTCATCTGTTTTCTTTCTTTCTGCCTGTGTTCAATATAAGAGTTTATCAGAAACCTATCTTTCCACCTGTGCTTTGGGACCTGTCTTTTCCCATCTTCTCTGGTATATTCAACCTCTTTCACCGGCTTTTAAACGTGCCCACATCTCTCTCATCTTACAAAGAAAGTGTCACTCAAGCTCTCTTTCCTCAACTACTCCTGTGTCTCTCTCCTACCCTTCAGAACCAAACTTCTTGAAAAACTTGTCTTCACCTACTGATTTCATTTTCTCATCTCCTTCTCACCCCCCACCCACTCCAGTACGACTTCCATCCCCACCACTCAACCAAATATTGCTCTCCAAGGTCACCTAAATTTCCATTTTAATAAATTCCATGGGTATTTGGGGGTAGCATTTAGCACACTTTATTTCCTTCTCAAATAATTTTTTCTCTCCTTGGGTTTTTGTGCCTCCCCAGTGACCTGTCTTACTTCTTTGACTTCCTTAAATTATCCTTCCCTCCTGGCCATTAATGTATTTCCTTCAGACTGCTTATTAGACTATCTTTTTATCTCCCTCAACACTCTCTCCCTAGGCATTTTATCTGCGCATACAATTAAAATCACCCAACTAGGCCTATGTCATTCAAATTTATACTACATCTAATCAATTATAAGATGTTTATTTTCCACATTTTAACATCTTTGAAATGAAAGTGAGTCTCAAAGTGGATGGTATACCCTAGTGGTGGCTGTATTTTTCTCTTTCTTAGTGGCATATAAAATAATGGTGCAATTTTAAATTGGTGGTATCTCAGATACAGTGAAATAAAGTCTTTCCTTGAAAAATCAGACCCATATATCTAGTCACTGTTTCCACTTGAATGCTTGAAAGAAGCATTCAATGGTCATTGTGGTGACCATTTCTGGGGGCAATGTTTGTATTGAAATCTACGTGAATGGCACCTTCTGAAATTATGGAACATGGTAGCCTTGGCAAAAGTACTTCAAATTCAACACATTCAAAACTGAACTCAAGATCTCCACTCTCTCCCCAATCTCCCTACCCCCCTGAAATCTACTTCTCTTCTTATGTTCCCTGTCTCAGTATTCTTTACCATTGCCCACCCAGTTATGCACAAGCCAGAATCCTAAATATCAAATGTATATTTCCCTCTCCACATTCTTTAAAATCCGATTATCAAGTTCTTTGATTTTCCAGACCTGCCCACTTCTTTGTATTTCCTCCAATATCACTCTGGTCCAAGAGACCAACACTGTCCCAGATTCTATAAGAATTCTATAAGTTAGAAGTAACTGCTCTGAGGACATCCATTCTTGCCCCATTTCCCATCTATTCTCCATCTGATGGCATAATCTTTTCAAAACAAGTATGACAATGTCATAACCAGGTTTGAAATACTTTGGTGTATACCCATTGCTGCATTGCTGGTAACCTCCTAGACTGGGTCTTCTAGAAAGTTCCACATTTTCTGATCCCCTCCCATGGCTCAAGTTCATGTGCACATATTGCTTCCACATTCCCTATGTTCCAGTACAGTGATCTCTTTCAGATCCCTAAGGACACCAAGCTCCTTTTTGCCACAGACATAGTTTTCTCTGCCTGGAATGCTCTCAATATTCTTCTCTCACCTTATCTAGTTGACCGTCTCCAGCCTTCAGATGGCTGCCTCAATATTGTTCCTTCTGGGAGTCTTTCTCTGACCTAAACAAAATCAGCTCAGTTCATCACATGCTTTACTTTTAACATTTTAAATTTTTATATTTATATTTTATTAAATATTTTATATTTATTATTTATGGTTATTTAAATAAGGTTTGCTAAACTCTCAGGTCCATGACAGCAGGGACAATGCCTATTTTCTTATTTTCGTAGCCCCAGCTTTTGGCAGAGTTCCTGGGACAGAGTAGGTGCTCAAGAAAGACTTTTTAAATGAATATTTGCCAAGACAGGATAGAATCAGATGATGTCTAAAGTGCCCCCTTCCCATGTGGGTGATTCTAAGATACAGATTTTTATGTAACATTATTTATTATGTTTATTGAGTGTTTTAGGCTTTCAGGTCTACATTATTCTCTCTAAAATTAGTTTACTTACCCAACTTTTTTTTTTTTTTTGGCTGCACAGCATGGCTTGTGGGATCTTAGCTCCCCAACCAGGGACTGAACCCGGGTCACCACGGTGAAAGCACCAAGGCCTAACCACTGGACCACCAGGGAATTCCCCTTTTCCACCTTTATTTAATGTTGTATGTTTATTTCTATTTAAGTGGTGTTTGATTTTTTTAAGTTTTTCATTTCTGCATTACTGTTAAATCATTTTTAATTAATTCCATTTGCTTGCCATTGGTCTCTCCTAGATTGCTACGTTTTTTCTTTTTAAATGAATATTTTGCCTTTAATTCTATAATAATTAAGGTGATCTTCTGTGTCAAAAATTTAATATTTTTGTGATGACTAGCAAGTGTTACTCTGCTATTTCTACACCCCTAGGTCTTTATTTCAATTAGTATAATATGCTCATTAAATTAAGACATCTATTATGGTGCCAGCATTCACATAACAGACAGAAAAATGTCTCATAAGGGTCAATTGGAATCATTTCATTAAATTAATATCATAGCCTTTTATAAGAGTGTCTTAGTAGATATTGTTATTAACAGAGATAGGGCATAAATTGAAATGAGGTTTTTATGCATTACATGCTCTGAGTATATTTTCAATTGACAAATCTGTGTAGAAGGCAGCTGAGCTGTCAAAACATACTTTATTCATATATCTATAGAGCCATTTACCAATTTGCACAGTACCAACAATCATGCCTATTTACCGGGTTCAGTGTACAACAAGGCATAGGAACAAGTTTGCGACAGCTTGAAAAATATTATTTTACCTGAATATCTGAAATGTTCTCTACACCTCTTGGGTCAAGTTATCCCTGAATAAAAGGTCTCTATTTTACCTTTCAGGAATGTTCAAACTCTATACAATTCAGCCCCTGCCCAAGGCAACTGGTCCCACTCCTACACTGACCAACACAGTGTGTCCTTCACTAGTTCACTCACTGGCCAAGCTTTAATAACAGAATTAAAACTAATCAATAGTTGTTAGTACCAATTGTACTGTAGCTCTGGCCTTATTTTCTTCCTAAATGTGTGGTCTTGAACAAGCCACATGCCCTCTTATCCCTTGTTCTCCTAACTTTAAAATCTACCCAGACTCAATTAGTCTTTAAGAACATTTAATATACAAATACAATAAGAATTTTATAAAGTAAAGGCATTACACGAGTAGAAGACTTCACTTGTGTTGTGAACAACCTGCCTTTTCAGGCACTAGCTATTTGAGCTCTTACTACCATTTATCTGTGCACCTAAATGTTACCCCCAATTCATTAGTTTTCCCTAGAGCACTACTCTGGTCATGTCATTCACCAATGCATAGCTTTCAATGATGCACTGTGACCTAACAGATAAATGAAAAATCCTTCAATCTAACATCCACATTCCTACCACACCCCATTCACATGTATTTTGAAGCCAACAAACTTGATGCAATGGGTACAGATAATCGTTAGCGCTAAGTGGGGAGAGACTTGAGATTCATTCACAACTGGTCATTGTCTTAATAAATATTTATTTCTCCGTTTTGATGGCTTTTGCTCATCTTTTTCTGGCTACATTCCCAGTAAGTAAGACCTAGAAAGATGTCTAGAGGATCTTGTGAAAGATTATCAGAGAGTGGAGAAAAAAGCAATACTTTGTGTGAGGGTTTTTTTATTCCTATCACCATGGTATAGTCTTATTATATAATCTAAGAAATACTCATGTAAAACTTATTAAGCTAAGACAATTGGAGTTTTACTTTGTATTTGGCAACCAAAGAAACTAACTTAAACGACCGGTGAGAAGAGAAAGGGTGAGCTTTAGAACCTCCTGAGGTCATAGGCTAAGAGGTGGACAGTGCCTCAGCATGATGCACTTAGGAAAGTGTCCTGAGTTCTCATTTGAGGACCAAAACCAGGAGAAGGAACCCATATTCTGCCAGGTAAGAACCTGTAAGCTACAAATGGCAGAATGTGCCTCTACCTAGGCTGGGAGACCCTTGTACTCACCTGCAGCACAGGGATGAAGCAATCACTAAGCAAACAGGTGATAGTCATCAGTAACATTTTCATCATTTGATGTTCCTTGTGCTAAATGACTATTGATGGCAATTTAGCATAAGTTGTTCATTAACACAGACACAGACCCTCACAAGCCATCAACTTCACCCCTCCTAGAAATAAAAATGTCTTTATTCATTCATCCTCCCCACAAAATGTATTAAAGACATGTCAAATACTAGTCTATGTGGGAAGATATGGTCATAAGTAAGGCATGCTCTTGAAAAGAAGATATATTCCACCCCTCCATATGAATGAAATCCTGAAGTAATATATACATTCATAATGAGTTCTTCATCCAAAAATAAGAACTCCAAATTTTCATACTAATTAGCAGAGTGACTAAGTCATTTTACACTTTTACACTTGATTCTTTGACAAATATTATAAAATGTAGAGCTAAAAATAACTGTACATGGGTGAAATGTAGACAATAACCAGGAGTTTTTAAAGGAGGAGCAGGAACTAGGGACTTTCCATGAAACTGTCGATACAGGTGGTCACATGGTATATGATTCCATTTATATAATGTTTTGAAATGACAAAATGATAGAGATGGAAAACAAATTAGTGGTTCTCAGGGGTTAGAGAGGGGAGTGGGGTATGGGTACTATAAAGGGATGACATAAAGGAGATCTTTGTGGTGATGGACTAGTCCTGTATCTTAGTTGCAATGGTTTTTATATGAATCTACATGTGTGATAAAAGGGCATTGCACTGTATCCACATACTGTTACCAATGTCAGATTCCTTGGTTTGATATTGTTCTGCAGTTACATAAGATGTAACCATTGAGGAAACTGGCTGAAGGGTACACAGGATCTCTGTGTAGTACCTTTGTAACTTCCTGTGAATTTATAATTATTTCAAAATTAAAAGTTAAAAAAAGAAAAGAAAGGGAGCAAATGCTAGGGACTTGCCATGAAACTGTCAGTTAAAATATTTGAATAGAAACAAAATCTGCTTTCAATTGTGACCAGAGGTGGTTTTTAAAGTTTTAAGCACATGAGTAGTATGTCTATCTCTTCAACACTGACCAGGAAAGTATAATTGCATCCACAAAGGATCTCCCAGTCAACTAGTTGGTGTTATATTCTTGTGATTTGATAAAATGAGACCATAAATCATGTTTAGAAGAAAAAACAAAAAACTTGAAGCCAGCCACCTAACATCTATCTGAAGATTACATGGCCTCTAATTTCTATCATGCAGTTTCTGGTTATTACCTTAGGTAAAATGAGAACTATCTCAATTGAAAATTCAAAAACTTTTCCTCAGAAATTGTTAAAAGTGGTATCATTAGAATCATACAAATTAAAATCAACACAAAAAGTTTAAGATATACAGTAATTTTTCATGTTAATGAACTAAAGTACCTCTTGAGACTTTCTTGTCATCAATGTCTATGGCTCTATTATTTCTGTTGAGGTAAAATTATCTATGTAAAGTCATTACCGAGGTCTCCTGTGTATAAGGATAATGAAAGTGCTTCCATACTTTGCAAATGCATTATGTTCTGAAAGAATATTAACATTTTATTTTACATAACTTCTTAATGGGAACATTTCTAAAACACTAAAATAATTACTCAACAAAACTTTCTACTCATAATTGCAACAAATTTTATAAAATATAGATTTGGGGCAGTATTACTGTCTATTGCATTTTGCTTTGTTAAGATACTAGGCATTCTGATTCACTTAAATGTTTATCGAGATTGTGTATGCAATGTATGTATATCTATGAGTTAAAGATCAAGAAGGCATGATGATAAAATGCATCATTGGATAAAATGTCTAGTCCATTCCACAAAATCCTTACACCTGCAATATTTCAACCTAAAATAATCATATAACTGGTCCTATTCTGTAGTTTGCTAACACAATTCTGGACTACAGGATGTGTTCTGTGGAGCCATTTTTTTACAAGCCATGCCTCTTCAAACCCAACCTCTAATAGTTTCCATGGGTGAAAATTCAGAACTACAGCAAGAAAATAAATGCAGCATCTCTAGTAGTTTAATTATTTCAGGCATGTAGGTGTGACGAGCCAGTAGAATAGTAGAAGGCTACATTTTGGCCTCAAAATACACGTGAATGGGGTGTGGTAGGAATGTGGATTGTTAGACTGAAGGATTTTTAATGCATTTGTTAGATCACAGTGCATCATTGAAAGCTATGCATTGGTGAATGATATGACCAGAGTAGTGCTCTAGGGAAAGCTAATGAATTGGGGGTAACATTTAGGTGCGCAGGTAAATGGTAGTAAGAGCTCAAATAGCTAGTGCCTGAAAAGGCAGGTTGTTCACAACACAAGTGAAGTCTTCTACTTGTGTAATGCCTTTACTTTATAAAATGCTTATTGTATTGTATTTTGAGGTTAAAAAAATAATAATACTATACTTCCTCACCATGTCATTCTGGTATCTATTGCTCTTGTAGGCTAGAATCGTATAAAAGTGAAAGTGTTAGTTGATTACAAGAATTAGCATTCCCCAAACCCGACAACATTCTTCTTGAGTACAACAAAATTTGTGCATAAAACTTGACAATATCTTTAAGAACCACTTGAAACATAATAGAATAGAAATATATTCAGGAAATATTTCAGGTTTTGTCTCATTGTATTTAAACTCTCTAAAAATAGGAACTTCCTATATATAGCACAGGCAGAAGGTCTTCATACTCCAAAACATTTTATTGGAACATCCCACACATAGTACTAGTTCATAAAATTATTTTTAAATAAATGTTACATTGATGAATGTCATTAAATGATACACATTTTTTAAATGTCCCATTAGTGGAGTAATGGTTAAATAAAATGTGGCATACTGTATGATAGATTTATTCAAGGCAATTTAAAAAATAAAATATCTGTATCATCATGGATGTAGCTGGAGAAAGCTTATTTCAGAATTTATTAAAATATGCTATCATTTGTATAAAGTTTTAAACCATACCAAAATAATATTTTATACTGCTCAAGAATGCTATATTTGTGTAAAACAATGAAAATAAACTATAAGAACATACATTAAATTTATGATAAAAGTTTTTTCTTTGGAGAAAGGGAAGAAAGAATAAATTAGGAATGGGGGTTTAAGGACACTTTGGATTCAGATGTTGAATTTATTTTAATGATTTCAAACACGTAACAATTTTTTTTTTTTAATTAAGATTCATATCCTTCGGGACTTCCCTGGCGGTCCATAGTAAAGAATCCGCCTTCCAATGCAGGTAATGAGGGTTCCGATCCCAGGTCAGGAAACGAAGATCCCACTTGCCCGGTGGCAAATAAGCCCCCGCGTCACAACTACTGAGCTCGCGCGTGCCTCAACTAGAGCCTGCGTGCTGCAGACTACAGAGCCCTCGTGCCACAGCCCAGGCGCCCTGGAGCCTGCAAGCCACAACTAGAGAAGAGAAAATCCACACGCCACAACTAGAGAGAAGCCCGCGCACCACAACAAAAAATCCCGCATGCCTCAAGGAAGATCCCGAGTGCCTCAACTAAGACCCGACGCAGCCAAAAATAAAAATTAAATAAATAATAAATAAATCTTAAAAAAAAAAGATTCACGTCCTTCAGAAAAATGACAATTATCTCTTAGCAAGTTTCTTCTTCTCCTGCACCCTTGCATTTCATCTTATACTTTTATAAGAACTGTTCATTGAGTACTATAAACCAAAAGAAAAAAAAAGGTATTTTGTAAACTATACAGACAAATAAAAGATATATCTGTTTTATCTTTAGAAATATATAAATAGTTTTAAATATATAAAGATATATCTTTAGGCTGCTCTTAGTTTGTGTTGTTCACGGGAACACAATGACTAATCTGATGAGTATGAAAAGAATTTTCTTAGTATAGTTATTTCTAACATTCTTTTCTTGCTCTTAAAAGAGGTGAGATTAGAATACATGGAATCCCACCACTAAACCTCTACAAGTCAAAAGTAAATATGTAATTCAGTAGGAGAGAAACCAGTCAGTCACCTTGCCCATCTCTCATCCCCAAGGAAGATCCAAGTTTAACCTCAGGATGTAGTACAACTCATTGCCCCAGTCAGCTGGTACCATGAGTGGAGGTCACTGCACTCCTTAAATAAGAGACTAGAGTCCCAGCAGGTATTACATTTCCACACCTCCTATACCACGAGTGACTTAGGAGGACCACAGCTGTCCTGGTTAAATCAGTGCTCGCATGGAAACCACTCGAATCTTGGTTTTATATGCTGTACCATCCTTTCATAGGGATCTGTTAGGTCTCCCCTCTCAAAGGTTATCTTCCATTCCAGAGTTAACCCTAGACCCTGAGTCTAGACTGAACTGTGAGTCCTCGTTATCTGTTCCACCGATGTCTTCATAATAATCCCTGTCTGCCTAGCCTACACAATTAGAGAACATTACAAAATTCTTAATCAGTTTTCAAGATCTTGAACAAAACCCCATGGGACGAAGTGAGAGAGTGGCATGAACTTATATATACTACCAAATGTAAAATAGATAGCTGGTGGGAAGCAGCCACATAGCACAGGGAGATCAGCTCAGTGCTTTATGACCAAATAGAGAGGGTGGGAGGGAGACACAAGAGGGAAGAGATATGGGGACATATGTATATGTATAGCTGATTTACTTTGTTATAAAGCAGAAACTAACACACCATTGTAAAGCAATTATATTCCAATAAAGATGTTAAAAAAAATAAAATAAATAAAATATGATATCTTTCTTAAAAAAAAAAAAACATTTCATCCATACAACTCATGTGTCATACATATTTTACCGTATTCTTAACCTCTGAAAATTTGTTGTGTTTTAAAACATGTAGAACTCTCTAAGAAAATTATTTTAGCAAAATATTGTACACATTTTTGCAAAACACTGCACACATTTATGACATCTGAATAGTGACTGACTAGTAAGCAAGAGCTAGGGTAGAGCTCACCCAGCTAGTCCTACCCCAACACTCCCAAGTGCCCTGTTTGTTGCTCTGTCTATACTGAATCTAGCCCTGGGTATAACCTCATTCTGTCGTCTGACTCTAGTATCTCCACTTTCTATCCTATGTCTTGTAGTTTTATACAGAGAGATGTTCTAGGTACATATCTTCTGATATAAAAATGCACTGTTAATCTCTGGTTGAATGTTAAAATAAAATGAGAGTGACATCTACTTATATGATCATTTTTATAAAATGTACTTATGTATTTTAAAATATACTACTCTCCTTCATTATACCAATGGCATTCGGTTGCCCTCAATGCAAGGGACAAGGGTCTCTGTAACCACAAGCCTGCTTGACTACATATCTCTATTCCTTGCCCAGGGAAGATGTAGATCACAGGAGTCAACTAGACATCCACAATCTGTTGTCCCAAAAGGCATGACTGAAGAAGGTAAACAAGAAAGGAAGAGCACACAAACAGCATCAACCACCCCCAGTTTTTAGAACTTTGGCCACAGGTAGATTAGGCAAGTTTCAGAAAGGTGTGTAAAAGCTCCCAGTTCAAACATTTGCCTGTATCTCAGGGCCACGAAGGCTATTCTAGTGGCTCATAAGTCTTCTTGCCTTTTAAGAGAATTCCATAAACATACAGCATCCCTAGAAGAATATTACACTAACTCTAAATCCTTGTCACTAAGGCAGACACAGAAAGGCACCACTCAGATCCCCCATCACGAAAGGACTCCCTGTCCAGCTGTGAGGATTGTAGCTGACTGACCCTCTCCAGCTGTTAGCAGTTTCACAATCCACCTCAGCGTGTGAGACCAGGTCACACTTTTCTCAGTGTATAGTGGCTGTGGCCACTCATCAATTTGATGGTAGTCAAGGTCATGTTTTTCTCAGGACACTTCAGACAATGACCCAGCAAGGCAGGGCTGCAAAGAACTTCATCATTTCGACCCAGGACAGGACTTCTCTAAGGGGCAAGCTTTGTTCTGGGATTCCCTGGCAGGCTGCAGAGATCTGCTCAACCTCATCTCAACATCTGAGCTCAACATCTGCTCAACCCTGCTTCCTCCCTCTTTTTTTCACAGGCACTTCTCCCAGTAAACATTTTGTACTCCAAACTCTACCTCAGCTTCAGGAGAATGAACCCCGCAACAGACGAAGACCTGTCAGGTGGGATTTATGACAATGTCATAAAGCTAAGAAAAGACCACACTGGGCTGCCTCATAAAACCTGGTGGAGGTTGGGGGGTGGGGGATGTGCAGGGGTGGTGGTGGAGAAGGACAGGCCATAGTGTTTCTAGCATTGTCAGGAAGAGAAGAAGAATGCAAACTAGAATTTATCGAATTCCTACTATATGGTAGGAACTTTACAAATGTTATTGTCATTCAGTCTTTATGACCATTTTTTGAAAAAGGTATTCTATCCATATTTGAAAGATCAAACTTTTCACAAATGTTTATTCACACCTTCCTGAGTGACATGTCTGAACCATGAAGTTACCTGCCCTCAAATGTGCAGATATTACACAGGCAAAGTACAATATGATGAGGGACATGAAGTGTAGAGAAAAGGGTTACCTCTCTGACCCAAGAATTAAGAGTAGGTTTCCAAGAGGAATTAATATCTGAGCTGACTCATGAAGCTTAGCCAGATGAAAACATGTGGCCAGGGTAGTTTAAGATGAGGCAATCTATGTAAAAATGAGAGGAGAACCCAAAATTTAACTCCCAGATTCCTTGTAAAATGTGAAGCAAGGATTCAGACTCAGCTGTGACTCTGAAAATCTTGTTTAGTCCACTTCCATCAAAGTTCAGGACTGAAAATGGCAGTAGAGGATATAAAATTGTCCACTCTTCCCAGGTGTGTCGAGAGCCAACTTGATTCTCCAAGGCATGGTCCTCTTGCCCTGTTGTTCCCATTAGGTACAAAAATCAAATCCAAGCAAACAGCTGACAACAGTAACACAGACAGAGTTATGAAGGCCTTTTCCAGCTGCCAAAGCTCCCCTGATGGCTGGTTGAGTTGACAGCAAAAATTCATTCTGAGCTAGAAAATCACTGATTGTGAAGATTTCTGGAAGGTGATGTCTAACCTCAGCTATTCCATTACTCACACAAAATGTTGACCTACCCATGTATGGGAGACAGCAAAGAAATACTTTGATTAATGATTGAGTACTCTTTTAATACAATGTTATAGTCCTCATGCTTTTAACAATTATTACTTTTGCTGTTCTGAAATGATAATTTTATTTTTTAAATTTTTCTATTGAAGTATAATTAATTTACAATGTTGTGATAGTTTCAGGTATACAACAAAGTGATTCAGCTATATACATATTCCTTTTTAGACTCTTTCCATTATAGGTTATTATAAGATATTGAATACAGTCCACTGTGCTAAACAGTAGGTCCTTCTTGTTTATCTATCTTATATATAGTAGTGTGTATCTGTTAATCCCAAATTCCTAATTTATCCCTACCCCTCTTCCCCTTTGGTAAGCATAAGTTAGTTTTCTGTCTGTGAGTGTATTTCTGTTTTGTAAATAAGTTCATTTGTATCACATTTTTAGATTCTACGCATAAGTGATATATGATATTTGTCTCTCTTTGTCTGACTTACTTCACTTCTAGTATGATAATCTCTAGGTACACCCACATTGCTGCAAATGGCACTATTTCATTCTTTTTTATGGCTGAGTAATATTCCATTGTATATATACCACATCTTCTTTATCCATTCATCTGTCGATGGACATTTAGGTTGCTTCCATGTCTTGGCTATTGTAAATAGTGCTGCTATGCACATTGGGGTGCATGTATCTTTTCGAATTAGAGTTTTCATCTTTCCCAGATGTATGCCCAGGACTGGAATTGCTGAAATGGTTAAGAATTTTTTAAGGATTTTTTTTTAAGGATTGCTTAAATCTCATAGAATAAACTATGCTTTGCTTTGCCAGAATAATGGAAATAGTTTCATGATTCAGTGTTTAGCTAATGCAAATTACCTCCTCAAGACTCACCCCAAATTTTTCAGAGAGAAATCAAAACAATTTTTATTAGGGAATATCAATATGCAACTAGAATATAAAATTAAGGAACTAAACAATAAAGTGCCCTTCAGTGCAATCACTGTCTTCAGCAGTTGATGGATTCTATTAGCAGAGTCATTTTGGCACTGGCTTCTAGGTGGAGCATGATTAATCATGACTCCTGCAAGATGCTAATTCATCATTAACTGCGTAAATAAATATTTTTATATCTTTCATTTTGATACCTAAATCAACCAGCAAAAAAATTATTTTACTTAGTTGGCAATAAGAGATTTCTTCTATAGAACTAGATGCCTATGTTGGCCAAGAAAGAATCCAGGTATCATATCAGGGTCATAGCACAGGACTAGATATTGGAGGTAAGAAGGAGAGACCACAACCTGACTGAGGTTCTGATAGAAAATGTGCCAGAGCTTCCAGGATCCATAGAGGCTGACTCTGAACTCAGAGTGGGGACTTGTGTGACCTAGGAGCTATTATGGGATGTGGCCTTTGATATGATGGGCATCAAAATGATAGATGGGCATTGATGTGATGCAATTTCATGTGATGTAGCACATGTAGAAGGGCCTGACTTGGTGGTGGGCCCAGAAGTGGTGGACCAGAAGTTATGAGCCGAACTAGACTCAAAGGGTCAGCTATACTGCCACCAACCACTGTGGGTGGGCTCTGTCTAGAGGATCAACTATGACAGTGGTTCTTCAACACGTGTCAGAATAAATAGGTCTGCTTGTTAAAGTGCAGCTTTCCTGACCCAACCCCAGAAATTCTGATTCAATAAAACATGGATAGAACTCAGAAATCTGCATTTTTAAAACTTGCCACTTGATTCTGTTGTAGGTTTCTAATGAGAAACCATGGTCTAGGTGGAACTGTGAAACAAAAAAGATAAAGAAATTATCTTATACCTGGCAGAATGAACCACGGTATATATAATGCAATATAATAGACATTAATGGCACAAAGAGAAAGACAGAATTTTACCACCTTCTCTCACTCTGGCAGCACTATAAGTAAGTAAAAGTGCCCAATTTTGTTGCCTCCAATTTGCAGAGGCCATAAAGAAATTGAGAAAGAGAAAAAACACTTCACATTTTTTTAACTCAAAAAATGTCAGCTCACTTTAACATACCAATTGAATATATAAAAGGATTTTTAGTGGAAAGGATACTGGACACTGAAGGAAAAAAAAATGGATTCAAATCTTAGTTCCATTTCTCATCATATTGACATGTTACTAACAGCTCAGCATTTCAGTTTCCTTCACTAAAAACACTTAGGATAATAATAATACCTGTGGAGAATGATGGTTGTGAGAATTAAATGAGGAGTTTATGCAAGCTCTAAGCCTGGTATCCGGTACATAGAAGAAACTGTGATTTGGGGTGATGAATAAATGAATAAACAAACAAACATTTTGGATGGATGAGAAGCTCTTATGAAATTAAATGAATGCTGAAAATGTTGACAGACATAATGTGTTAGCTCTCACGTTAGCAACAAACATAAGGAATTCTTTACTTTTAGTTACAATTTATTTCTTTTTTCCAATGTGTTTTTACCCACTAGGAACACAAGTGTAATCATTCTTTATTTTTATTCTGCTTTGCTTTGATTTCCTACACAGCCTTGGTGTAAATCATTCAAAATACCATTTAAACCATAGACCAGCAGAGCCTAGTGGTCTTTGGGTTCACTGCTATTGAGTCAGATGGGAAAACTAATTATTCATTTGGCTTTCATTTTGTATACCCTTCCCACCTTCTTCAGGACTTATATTAATTTCCAGACATGGTCTGTGAGTAGTTCCACAGACGTTCAAAATTACGTGGGGCTGTCTTCCATGTTAACTCTTCAAATGGCTTCATTTATAGGCACAGCTGTCTCATCTTGATTTCATTGGGAGTGAGGCAGAAGTGGCATTTCCCTGCTCACAGCCCATTTATTCTCAGACACGTGTTGCAGCATACATTAAGTTCAACTTCTGCGGAGTTGTTATTGAGGTATAGAACCATGCACACTTGGATGGCATCATGCCCTCCAAATGGGATGAAGAATAAAGCAGACAAAAGGACAGGCAGAGGAAAAGGTAAATTTCCAATCTGTGACATCAATTTCATGCCATGGAAATCCCCAAGCTTCCCCCAGGAAAAGAAGACACACTGTAACTTGGAGGTAGAGAGCAATTTTCTATTTATAAATAATTTCACTCTTGTCACTTGATTTTCTAAGCATAGGTATTATTATATACCTTATTTTAAACAGGAGGCACTAGTCTCTGATGCTCTAGTGGTTAAGACTTTGTGCTCTCATCACCGGGGCCCTGGTTCAATTCCTGGGCAGGGAACTAAGAGCTCAGTTCAAGCCGCTGCACACTGATGTCACTCTGAGATCACTCCCGTGAATATACATCTGTATAAATATTCCAATTCTCCACACAATTGATAACATTATAACAGGAGCTTGGGATGAACACATACACACTACTATATATAAGATAGATAACCAACAAGGACCTACTATATAGCACAGGAAACTCTACTCAACATTCTGTGATAACCTATACGCGAAAAGAGTCTAAAAAAGAATGAATATATGTATATGTATTACTGAATCACTTTGCTGTCCACCTGAAACTAACACAACATTGTAAACAACTATACTCCAATAAATTTTTAAAAAATAAAAGGCAAGTATCTCAATACATATTGTTAGGTAGTGGCCCACCTGAAATTTATTCAATAGAAGAAATCTACAAATGTGGGTGTTATGACAGAGGACATGCATAATACATACATTTAATTTATATAAATTCCTTTATATAAATATTTCACATTAAAATACTGCTATTAGGGCTTCCCTGGTGGTGCAGTGGTTGAGAGTCCGCCTGCCGATGCAGGGGACACAGGTTCGTGTCCCGGTCCGGGAAGATCCCACATGCCGCGGAGCGGCTGGGCCTGTGAGCCATGGCCGCTGAGCCTGCACGTCCGGAGCCTGTGCTCCGCGACGGGAGAGGGCACAACAGTGAGAGGCCCGCGTAACGGAAAAAAAAAAAAAAAAAAAAAAAAAAAAAAATTTAAAAAATAAAATAAAAAACTGCTATTAAAATTTAAAAATAAAAAAATAATAAAGAGGGGGAAATAGAAGCACAACAGGGTTAAATAAATTACCCAAAGTCACACAGTTGGCAAGCTGCCTAGCCGGGATGGACATCACTTTCTTTGTCTTAGTCCATCTGGGCTGCTATAACAAAATACCATAGGTTGGGTAGTTTATAAATAAGAGAAATGTATTTATCACAATTCAGAAGGCTGGGAAGTCTAAAATAAAGGCATCAGCATAGTTGCTTTATGATGAGGGTTCCCTTCCTGGGTCATAGCTGATGCCTTTTCACACACGGCAAAAAGAGGAGCCCGCTCTTTGAGACTGTTTTATAAGGACATGAATCTCATTCCTGAGGACTGAACCCTCATGATCTAAGCACTTCCCAGAGGCCCCACCTCCTCATTCCATCACACTGGGCATTTGGACTTCAACATATGAACTTTGGGGTGACACAAATATTCTGACCATAGCATTTTTCTAACACCAAATCCCAGATTCCCTCCAAAACGACAATATTTCTCCATATTGAGACTTGACTCTGGGCTTAGCAGAGTCCTTAAAAGGGAAGAAAGTGAGACATGTAAGGCAAATGCAGTTTTCCAGAATCAACCTGCATAAGTTGATTCAAGTAAATGTCCCTCGTCGCGTTCCGCTCATAGACACTCTGTGGGTGTAAACTTATTCATTTATTGCCAGTCACTAACCACAGGAGAGTCGTTTTTTCAGATGGTCACCGTCTCCTCCTTACTTCAGTTTAGCCGCAGACGCCTGTCAGCTGCCAAGGCAGGCAATGCTGTGGACTGTGGACCACTCTGAACATTCTTTAGTCCTATTTGGTTGAATAACCTTTGGACTTGAATGTTCTGAACTTGATTAGGTTGCAGTTAACTCCTTGATCAGGGATGTTGCACACAATTGCGATTTTACTTAGTACAGAATAGCATTTGTTCTAAGTAAACTTAGGATAATCTCCAGTTCAAAGGATTCTGCAGACAAAATGCCCACAAACACAAGCTTCCCCCACCAACTCAAAAAAAAAAAAAAAAAGAAAAGAAAAGACTACAATAGACTCATTTTTATCTTGTACTCATTTATGTAAGCTGTACTTCTATGACTAATGTAGGAAAGTGTCCAAGTGAAGGATTGCATTCTCAGGTGACTCTCGGAGGACCTTGTTTACCTTGTTTTATTGTGGTCTAGCAAGGTCCTCATATAAATGAACCACAGGCTTCTCTGCCTTCAGCTGAGAATCCCTTACTGAACGTTTGATTACCTGCCTTAGATACATTTTCCAGGCTCAGGAAATTGCTAAACACGCCAGGTGTTCTGAACTGGAGCAGAAGATCAAGCGTTTGGGGATCAGAGTGAAACTCCCCGCAGCACATGGCGAAATACAGCTAATATTTGGAGCCAAGGAAACACCTCCTTCTCTTCATCTCACATCATCATCTATGCCTGGAGTGGAGGATGAGTTTTTGGTCCTCTCACTTCCCATCTCTCTCCCCACCCACTCCTGCTCCTTGACCCACCCCTTATTAACTCCTCCACAAGAGAGGAAATGGAGATGGTTAGGGGCACATTGTACCTAAAAGAGACTCCATGAAAACTCTCTGCTTTTCCCTCCTCCTTTCTGAATTTTCATAGTAAGCAGACTCAAGTGAGTCCTGACTCTCCAGAATCAATTCTCTCTCCCACTCTCTCTCCCTTCCCTCTCTTTCTTTCTCTCTCTCTTTCCCTCATTCTCTCCTTTCTTTCCACAGAGCACACAGTTGAATAGTATTAGATTCATGAAAAAAGAAGGAGTCCTTCCTTTGGTTTAACCGATGAGCCTGTACTGAGAGAGATTAATAAATTCACACTTTGCCATAATGAGATGCACTCTACTTCTTTTCTGGCTATTAAACCTTGAGTTTGTCATTCCTCTCCTCAGGCATCCTACAGGGAGAAGTTCTGGATCCAGAGCTGTACCCACTCATTCTTCGGACCCCAATACCTTCAAAATATACACCACACCTCTAAACTTCAGCATAATTATACATCATTCTACTCAATCAATCAATCACTGGACCAGCTGCTAATGATGAAATTCCAAAATGAAGGAAACTAAATGTGTAATGGGAGTTTGTTGGAGAAAATTGAAAGTCAGATCACCTATGACCTGATAACAGCCTTTTAATTTCAATATTTTACTTAATGAAATTAGACCCACCATGATGGTTATTACTTCTGTCATCCCATCTCTAACGGTAACACCACCCCATCAAAATTAGCTCATCAGATGATTAAGCTATGCCTAGCCTGTTCCCCTGAGAGGAGATCCTGAGACAAAGTTGGCAGTGCAACACTTTATTTGGGAAACGATTCTCCTAGGGAGTAGGAATGAAGGATGACAGAAGTAAAACAGGGAAAGATGGAAATTCAATAAAGACTGCTTTATCAAGTTGGTGCTTGATCTCCCAGGACTTTCTGAGGACTCATGAAATATGACTTAGAACTGCCTGCCCGGGACAGTCAGATAAAAGCAGAGAGCATTTATCAATTGGCTGGCATCCTCTATTGGGCAAGAGTGTCCCTAGGGCATGATCTCCCCCAGCACCCAGCTTGCACATATGCAAGAACTGAGCAGGTTCCCCAAGATGATGTCAATGCCAAGGCAGCACAGAAGCCCTTGGTAGGAAGTTAGAAGAATGTAGTAAAGACACAAGGTAGAAACTCTGTCTGGTGGCATCTGTGCAGAGTTAGTCAAGTCCTGCATAGGGCTGGTGGTCACAGAAGTAGATGGAGTAAAAGAAGGTATTATGCCCGTGCTCACTTCGGCAGCACATATACTAAAATTGGAACGATACAGAGAAGATTAGCACGGCCCCTGAGCAAGGATGACATGCAAATTCATGAAGCATTCCACATTTGGGGGAGGAGATATGGGGATATAGGTTTATGTATAGCTGATTCACTTTGTTATAAAGCAGAAACTGACACACCACTGTAAAGCAATTATATTCCAAAAAAGATGTTTAAAAAATAAATAAAGATAAGGAAAGGGAGGCAAAGATAGTAAATGATGCAGCTAGGCTTGAATTCAGATATACTAGCCCCTGATATATGTTCTTAGACTCCAAGCTACAATGTCTCTCAGCTATGATGATAAGTAATTGTATGTGTGTTGTGATTAGGGAAATCTATTCTTTGTCAACTTTCAGGATATTGTATTTGAATAAGCCTTAAGGCTTCTTTGAAGAGGATCCAACAATGAATGGGGGAGAGGGATAATCCTGAGCAGAAACATAAGCAAAAGTGCAGATGTGTGAATATGCAAGTCCTGTGTAGAAACCATAAGAGTATATATTTGACTGGAGTTTGAGTTATGTGTTTTAAAATAATAGCACCTAAGTTTTATATGGTATCTTGGACCCAAGTCATGGAAGGTCTAAAATTCTAGACTGAAAATATGAGCTTTATTTGATCAGCAATAGGGAATATTGATGGCTTCCAAGCAGGTCAATGATGTAAGTCTAGGAATTTCTATTACTGTATTTATGACATCATGGCACTTAGCCAAAAAGTAAATCAATAGGGCATTTCATTAAAAATTTGTTAAGTAATTCATTGGTTAAAAAAAAAAAAAAAAGGAAGGTAATTATGCCCAATACAGTCTCCCTCTAACATTACGGTTCATGACATGACTTCCTTTAAGTCCAAAATATTATAGTCCCCTTCAAGTTATGACCAGCCACAGTGCCTGCAAGGACCTAACACAACAGACTGATGGAGCTATCTCTGCTGTTGCAGTCGGCCTGAAGTCATAACTGATACCACCATCAATCTGTATCATCATTTTTCTATTTCTCTCAACCTTGGGCAGCATATTGGCAGCTCTAGATTGTTATTCTGGTCGAATGACCTAGACTTTCATCACTTAGAAACCTGAGCTTTTATCTTTCTTGTCCTAGTTGGGCCAAGGTTGCTCAATTGCCTATTTATAGCTGTCACTGACCACAGA
Source organism: Tursiops truncatus (assembly GCF_011762595.2). NCBI lineage: Eukaryota > Metazoa > Chordata > Mammalia > Artiodactyla > Delphinidae > Tursiops > Tursiops truncatus. The sequence goes on from NC_047037.1 coordinate 124,947,009, forward strand.
ATCACTGAAAGACACTTCAGTGTATTCCCAAATCTCAGAGCTACTTCTCCTCCATCCCACTAGGTAGCAGTATCTCCTTGTGATAATCAGACTCAAGTTCCCCACCAGTATAGAACTTGTATCTTGTCCTACTGGTCCTCTCACATGAGGATCCAACAGTGACTGGGGTAGTATAGCTTCATTCAGTGGAACCCTTACTGTATCCTCAATAGGTGTGTTATGTACATAAGAACCACACTTCATATTCAGGAAGAACCTAAGATTGTGAGGACAACTCTGGTCCCCAAGTGAGTCTCTGGGAATGATGTTTAAAAGAGCCAATCCTACTTCTACCCTTCGGTTCCTAGACCCTTGTTTTCTAGCCACTAGCAAAAGAGCATCATATATTAACCATTTTCCTCTGAAAGTAGAGTCTAAGACAAAAGCTCATATACCATCTCCAGAACTCCCCACACTGAAACTCCATACCCATTAAACAATAACTCCTCATTACTCCCTCCCCAAAACACTCACAGACACTCTTCTAATTTCTATCTTTATGAATATGGCTATTCTATGTCCTCATATAAGTGGAATCAAACAATATTTGTCCTTTTGTTTCTGGCTTCAATTCAACATAGTATTAGAAGTTCTAGCCACAGCTATTAAGCAAGACAAAGAAATAAAAATCATCCAAATTGGAAAGGAAGAAGTAAATTCAATCTCTGTTCACAGATGACACGTAGACAACCCTAAAAATTCCACACAAAAAAATATGGAGTGGTGATGTTGCACAGCATTGAGAATGCACTTAATGCCACAAAATCGCCCACTTAAAATGATTTAGATGGTATATGTAAGGAATGGCACCAAAAACGGAGGAGAGCTTAAACAAGCTTTATTTGGGAACACTCCCGGGCGAGGTTCACTGGTCGGAGAGAAACGGGCCAGAGAAGTCGCGCCCAGGTGTGGGCGTGAACAAAATTTATAGGGGTGGACGCAGGGGAGGTGCTTGCTGTGTGAAGCAGCCCTTTTTCGGTAATCTCTCGGGTGCTGTGGCAATGTAAGGTGTCGGTTGCATCAGCCTCAGAGCCATTGCTTCCGCCCCTCGGGGAGCGGGAAGACCGGGGCCAAGTGGTTTGGCAATGTCAGGTGTCGGTTTCATCAGCCACTTTGGCGGGGGTTCCGTCTGGCTCCCTGGGCCCTTCCCCGGGCCTGCTGGCCTTACATCCCGACTTCTTTGGTGTAATGGGGCGATGTTTGGTCTCTGGCTACTTCCTGCTGTACGGGGGCGCCGGAAGGGAATCAGGCGGCAGTGGGGGATTCTGTGGGTAGTAAGGCATATGGGTGGAGGAGCATCTGATTCACCGCCACCCAAGGGACTTCTTGTATACGGCTGTGGAGAAACCTGAGGAAACAGGGGGCAAGCATGAATAGGATGCAGATAAGGATTAAGGGGCCTAGGATTGGTGTCAGCCAGGTATAGAGGGTGGACCGCCACCAGTTGGGGATGGGGGAGGTGGATTGTCGCTGCCTGCGTTGGAGTTCTTCTTTTAAGCGTCGGAGAGCATCTACATTGTCTTCAACAACCCCTGTCTCGTTGATGTAGTAGCAACATTCTTCCTGTAGGAAGAGGCAGGTACCTCCTTTGTCGGCTATCAGAAGGTCCAGAGTGCGTTGATTTTGGAGGGCAACTCGGGCTACAGAGGTGATCTGGCTCTGGAGGGAGGTGATAGAGGCAGCAGAGGCCTCGATGGCTAGCTGGAGTTTCTGTTCTAGGTCGCGGGATGTTGAGACACTGTGTGTTAGGGCTCCTCCCCCGATGCCCGCAGCGATGAGAGAGGAGGCGAGGGAAATGCCTGCGACCATAGGGAGAAAGATGGCCCTTTTCTGTCGGCTAGAGAGTTGTGTGGTAAGTGAGAGAAATTCGGCTTGGTCATATAATGTGAGTTGTGGAACAAGGGTGACGGGGATACATGGGAAGGGGGAGGAAGAGTTGACCTCTTTTGTAAGGGCACCATTACACCAAAAGAACAAGCCTGGTGGGGCCCCCATTGTCATAGTTACAGGGAGGGATGAATTGCAAGGGAGTGCATCATTAGTTAAGTTTGGGCGGCTGCCATAGCAAATTGTGAGGTTTTTTTTTTCTAAATCAAGAAATATGGGGACTCTTAAAGGGGGAAAAGGTAAGTTCTGGGAGGGAGAGGTAAGGGGTCCTTGGGGGGTTTCTTTAGCAGCTAAATATAGGGGTTTAGCAAGAAGAGCAAAGTTAGGGATCCAGTGTCGGAAAAATCCTATTAGGCCCAGAAAGGAGAGAATCTGGTCAGCTGTCTCTGGAGGTTGGAGGTCGCAGATGGCCTGGGTGCGGTCGGCTGTCAGGCTTTTTGTTGTGGGGGTAAGGTGAATCCCCAGGTAGGTTACTGAGGGTGTAGACAGTTGGACCTTGGTTGGAGAGACCCGATAGCCGCGAGAGCTGAGATAATTGAGGAGGTCAGAAGTGTGTTGTTTTAAGAGGCTGAGAGATGGGCTACAGAGGAGGAGGTCATCCACGTATTGGAGGACTATACTGGGGGTGAGAGGGCAGGAAGCGAGGTCCCGCGCCAGAGACTGGCCAAAGAGGTGGGGGCTGTCGCGGAAGGCCTGGGGAGGAACCATCCAGGTGAGCTGGCGGGGAGCCTGGGTATCCGGATCTGTCCAGGTGAAAGCAAAAAGGAAGTAGGAATCAGGGTGTAGGGGGATAGAAAAGAAGGTGTCCTTGAGATCTAGGACCGTAAAATGGGTGGTGGACAGGGGGATATGGGAGAGCAAAGTGTATGGGTTTGGCACAACCGGGTGGAGGGGAATTATCGCTTCATTGAGGTCCTGGACCAGGCGGTAATCTCCTGAGGCCTTGCGGACAGGCAGGATGGGGGTGTTGCAGGGAGAGCCCGTGGGGATGAGGAGCCCCTGGTCTAAGAGTCTGGTGATAATAGGTCATAAGCCCCTTAGATGAGTTTCAGAAATGGGGAATTGGGGTCTGGATGGAAACTTGGAGGGGTCTTTAAGACGGATTAGGACGGGGGGTGGTGTGTCGCTATTATGGGTTTTGATGTATCCCAGACCTGGGGGTCTATCCGGTTGGGGGAGATGGGAGGAGGAAGAGAGGAGGGAGAGGGCTCCGCTGCCAGACCGAGGAGGGGGAGCAGGAGTTGAGAGGAGGAGGCCTTAGGATCAAGTCTGGCAAGTTGGAGAGAGGCCCCTAATTGGAAGAGAACATCACGACCTAGCAGAGGAACCGGGCAGGACGGTATGACTAAGAAAGAATGAGTGAAAGGGAGCCTCTCGATGTAACATGAGAGGGGGCCAGTCTGGAGCGGGAAGGACGGCTTACCGTCGATGCCCATAACAGAGATCTGGGAAGGAAAAACTGGCCCGGAATATGTAGGCAAGACTGAATAGGTAGCCCCCGTGTCCACCAGGAATGAGATGGACTTACCCGCTACCTGTTACCCTGGGCTCGGTGAGGGTGATGGGAGTCTTCGAGTCCGGGTGTTGTCAGTCTTCAGCCAATCCCAGGAGTTCGAGTGGTAGAGCCGCTGGGTCAGTTCACCCTCTGCGTGGAGGCGCTGAGGGAGGGCCTGCCGTAGGGCAGTCACTCTTCCAATGGCCTGTTAGCCCGCAGCCAGGGCAGGGCTTGGAAGGAGGCCGGGGATTGGGACATTGGCGAGCCCAGTGCCCCTCTTTTCCGCACTTGAAACAGGCCCCTGGTGGGGTTGCCTTTGGGGGGGTCCCGAGGATGCTGTCCATGGGAGACGGCTGGCCGCAGGGCGGCTACGATGGCTTGGGTTTGGAGGGCCACCTTTTGGTGTATCCAAGCCTGTCGGCTGGATTCTGCCAAATCCTCACGGGCATTATAGACTTTAAAGGCCATTTTTACCAGGTCTTGGATGGGAGGCTGGGGGCCGTACTCTGCCCGCTTAAGTTTTTTTTTTTTTTTTTTTTTTTTTTCTGATATCAGGGGCTGATTGGGTGATAAAGTGGGTGGCCAAGACCGTTGCGTCTGCGGGGGTGTCAGGGTCCAAGCGGTTGTAGAGAGTTAGGGCCTCTGTAAGGCGGTTGAGAAAAACGGCTGGATTTTCACTGGGCTCTTGGGTTATCTCTTTTAGTTTTTTGAAGTTGACAATCTTGTGGGAGGCAGCCTGCCTACCAGCCAAGAGGCATTGGATCATTAGATCGCGTTTGTGGCGACCGTCTTGGCCGTCCTGATAACTCCAGCCCCGATCGGTGCCAGGAACGGCAGTGGCTCCGACGGGCATAGAGTTATCAGTGAGGTGGACCTGATCTGCGTGGTTTCGGGCAGCAGTTTGAATTCCTTCCCTCTCGTCGGGGGTCAGAGTAGAAGATAGGATCACAAAGATGTTGTGCCAGGTTAGATCGTAAGCTTGAGAGAGGTAGCGAAATTCTTTGATGTAGCGGGAGGAGTCGGCAGAAAAGGAGCGTAATCGCTTTTCTATTTGAGAGAGATCTTGAAGGGAAAAGGGAACATGAACTCTAACTAATCCTTCTGCTCCGGCCACCTCTCTTAAGGGACAGAGAAGGTTTGGGTCCTGGGAGTCGTGGCGGTGAGAGCGGGTGTGTGAGCTGACTGGCGAGGAGAGGGGCGAGGAGAGAGAGGTGAGGTAAGGGGAAGCCAAGGGGGAGGTTGCCGGGCGGAGCGGGGGAGCAGTGGAGGGCGATGGAGTGGGCTCGGGAGGGAGAGGGGCCGGTCCAGGGTAGGGTGGGGGTTGGAGAGGAGCTCGGGAGGGGGGAGAGGTGAGAGATTCGGGTGGGTCGGTTAGTGAAGAGGGGTCATAGTCAAAGGAAATTAGGGGCTTGGATGTAGAAGATGTTTGGCAAGAAGGATCTGGGAGGTGGAACAATCGACGCAAAGGGAAGGACGGGAGCGTACATACCAGAAGGCCTAGACGTAGGGGACCTCGGACCATTTACCTGTCCTGCGGCAGTAGTTATCTAAATTGCAGAGGATGTTGAAATCGAAAGTCCCTTCAGGAGACCATTTAGATTGATTGTCTAGAGGGTACTGTGGCCAGGCTTCGGTGGAATAGAATATGAGCTGCCTGTGGCGGAGGTCTTGAAAAAAGCCGAGTTTGGTAAAGTTGGCCAGGAGACACCCCAGGGGTGCCTTAGGATCTGGTTTGGATTCTGAAGTCCCCATGACCTCCGGTTTGTCCCCGGGTGAACAGAGAAAGAGAGACGTCTCTGGTCTCAGTCTCTGGTCACGGCGGTTCGGAGAGCAGTCAGGCGGTTGGGACGTCTCCACAATCGCCCGAGGCTCGGAGGGAAGACGGAGGAGTCCCTGATGCGGCCACGGTTAAGGACCCAGAGTCCGGTGGGTAGGGACCCCGGGGGTCAAGGGGAACGAAGGAGGGACTTACTCCGCTTCTGCCGGATTGGGGGGGTGAGCAGAGGTCCCCGGTCGGGAGGGGTGGCCCCGCGGTAATTTGTGGGGCTGGGTACCCCTCCTGGGTTTCGGCACCAAATGTAAGGAACGGCACCAAAAACGGAGGAGAACTTAAACAAGCTTTATTTGGGAACGCTCCCGGGCGAGGTTCACTGGTCCGAGAGAAAGAGGCCAGAGAAGTCGCGCCCGGGTGCGGGCGCAAACAAAATTTATAGGGGTGGACGCAGGGGAGGTGCTTGCTGTGTGACGCAGCCCTTTTTTGGTAATCTCTCGGGTGTTGTGGCAATGTCAGGTGTCGGTTGCATCAGCCTCAGAGACATTGGTTCCGCCCCTCGGGGAGCCGGAAGACTGGGGCCGAGTAGCGTGGCAATGTCAGGTGTCTGTTGCATCAGCCACTTTGGCGGGGGTTCCGTCTGGCTCCCTGGGCCCTTCCCCGGACCTGCTGGCCTTACAGTATATTTTATCACAATAACAAAAAAAAGAAAAGAAAAGAAAAGAAAACTGCTTTTGATTTTCTTTGTTGTTGGGAATTGAGAAAAATTCCAGACCAGTAGCCACTGCCAATGTCAGAAGTTGGGAGAGCCACACTGGGGCCACCTGCTGTGTTTGGGAAAACCATTACCACTTGATAAAATAATGGCTATGTGAGTGTAGGGAAGGGAAAGAGTATTTTAACTCAGAGAGTCAGGAGAAACATCATGGAGGTATCTCATGATAGAGACCTTGAGGACAGGAAGAATTTCCACACTGGAAGTTGGGGAGATTATTCCAGACTTTTCAACTGCAGAAGCAAAGACATTGGCTCTTCTGCCTTGGGAATATTGAAATCTTTGTTCAATCACATTTAGAACATATTCTGAATACACTGCTAAGGTAATTTCCATTTTCATGATTGCTAACTAGCCGAGAAGAGGGAGAAGACAGTAATTACAGGAAATAGTTGACATTTATGAAGAAAGAGGTACTCAGTGAAATGCAGGGTCTCCTCTCCCCCATTCAAGTTCTTCTGAAAATACTTCTCCCTGCTTCTGAAGGTCATCAAATAGATTTTAAAAACCTAGAATTTTCCAGACCATCAGCCTGTTGGAATAAAATTAAATATACATTTGAATTCCTCTCAAGGTTTTCAATTCTTAGAATTAAAGGTATTTATTACAAAATTACTTAAAATTAAATCTATATATCAAATGTAAATATATATCATCTACTTCATATAGATCAGCCGTCCCCAGCCTTTTTGGCACCAGGGACCGGTTCCGTGGAAGACAGTTTTTCCACGGACAGTGGCGGGGGCGGGGGGTGGGGTGGGTGGGGGGTGTTCAGGTGGTAATGTGAGCAATGGGGAGAAGCGTCCCTGGGGTTGGGGACCCCTGATATAGATGGCCCTTTCATCAGCAACACAAACTCCCTATGTTTCCCCCCAGTGCCTATTTTTTTCAGACCTTTTCTTCAATGTTTCTATTTCTTCCTTGTGGCCAAATGAAAGAGGAATCTGATGCCTTTTCGGTGTTCAAATGTTGGGTTGCTAAGCATCCTTGTAGCATCTTTGCCAGGGGCTTTGTCCAAAGCACATGCCTTTATGCCTGCCTCCTTTTTATAAGCAACCTCATTCTTTCACAGTATAGAAATGAAGAATCTATATAACCTCATCAGATTTCCTACATGGGCCCAGTTAGAAAGCATAGCCTCAGAGTTAGTCTCTTCACTGTCTGCAGACAAATACGGTGAGAGGCAGCCTGTGCTGTGATTTTGTCAGCTCTTTAGTAAATTACATGTGAGGGTAAAGAGGATAAAGGATAAAGAGGATGATCCTTGCCTGCTGATAAAACACATTCTTTATTCTCCTTTCTCTACAATGTTGAATAACACCATAGGGCATAAGTTATTATATACTTTATACAGTAAATGAATAATTACAACTCATGAAGCCAAAAAACGCACTTCAAAGAATATCATGTTTCCTTAGAGGAAGTGGAGAGATTCAGAACAGTGAACACAGGTTTCCAACTCTGAAGTCTTTTTACAGCGTGATGTTTTTTAACATCTGAACTAGATTATGATTCTGCCAGCTACATGTGTATTTTAGCCTGCTATCTTGCATTAAAGCACAAGTAGTAATTGCCATTAGAAAAAATTGGGATCGAGGAAGGAATTTTTTTATTTACTTTATTTACCTAGTTTTGTATGTATAAAGCACTTGCTTGCATCATCACTGACTCTTCACAGCAACCTTATAGAATAGGCATCATTACCCCACTTTAATAGCAGAAGCTGAGAAGTACTAAGAAACCTGCTCAAGGTCAATCTCCGAAGAAGTGGAACCCAGATTTATACAAGATCTATGTGAACCAAGAGTCTTGACTCTTCAAAGTCCAGGACACAGTTCTCATGAGAATTCAGTGTATAAAACTACCATTAGAGCTTTTAATTTTACGAAAACAAAAATTAAAATTTTCCTTAAGAATAAATTTAGCATATACAATATATGTTAATAATGTCTATAAAACCTGTGCCTCAAAACTTGCTTATTAAACACGAAGAAAAGTTTTTTATGGTTATTTGACCTCCTAATATTTAGTGTTATTCAGTTAACACATTTTGCTTCAATTGAAAACCAAAAAAATTGTAATAGCATTAATTCAGAATCAATTCAGTTCACTAACATAATACTCTATGTATTTTTCTTCTCGATAAGGAAAGACATTCTTAATATTGCAATCTATTTAGAATGTTAGCATCAATCTTTTTAAGGAATTTAATCTTATATATTTCAAGCCAACAAGCCAAGAAAAAAAAAAAAAAGACAGAAAATTAAACGGAGGAATAGGGAAGGTGAAATAAGGACGCCACCGAGAAGCTTACAAGAATGGAGTTCTTCTGCCACCTGGTGGCTCTTTTGTATTATAACCAGACCTACTTTATTCAAGGCTTGGGGGTGTTTTGTTTAAGACATGTTTTAATGTATTTTTATTTCCAAAAGATAGGTTCACTCAGTGGTTTCCAAACCTGGATGCCCAAGAGGGTTACCAGAAAACACATTCGTGGGATCCATCCCTTGATATTTTGATCTTGTATTTGAGGGAAAAGCCTCGGATAGTTTTGCAATTACCCCAGTTGATGATACACAATTGATTTTAGATTGGATGTGACAGAGCTTGTAAGCTTTTCCTACACAACCAGTATCCTCTTCTTTCTGGGCTCACAGCTAAACTCCACTTAGTGCCTCTCTTTAGCAGGGTATGGCCACGTGACTGAGCTCTGGCAAATGGAATCTGGCCGCCTCCATCTTTGTTGACTGTGGTTGCCTTGTTTTCATTGTCTTCAACTCGGATCTGGTGGCTAATTTGGGCATTGGTGGCAAGCTCTTTTTTGAAACTTTTTCTTCTGTTTGGTTTAGTTAGATTTTTCTCCCTTTATTCTCCTCCTACCAAACAAATGAACATCATCAAAAGATCTCCCTCCACTCCAGCCAACCTAGCCTCTGCTTCTCGAACACATCAAATACGACCCCACATAGGGCCTTGGACCACCTAGTGTTTCTGGCTGGAACAGTCTTTCCTCAGGTACCCACATGGGACCTGCCCCACCTCCTTCAGGCTTTGTTCAAACATATGTTTATCACAGACCCTCCTATTTATAAATACAACTCCCTACCAGCAAACTGCTTATTCTTCTTACCATGCTTTATTTTTTCCATAGGAATTATAACATTCAACATACTACACAATTTTAATACTTATTATGCTTATTGTCTTTTTTACCCTATAATACAAATCCAATGCAGGGATTTTTGTTTTCTTCAGTGCTGTGTGCTCAGAAACAAAAACAGTACCTGGCACATTGTAGATGCTCAAAAAAGTATTTGTCCAGTGATGGAATGAAAGAAAGAGTCAATTGATGAATTATGACCCACGCTCTTGGTAAATAAACACATGGAACAATACTCAGCCTTGCAAGTATTCAAACATACAAATGTTAAAAAGATATTTTTGTAAGTAAGATTTTTTTGTATTCATTAGCCAATTTTTATGACCTTTAAATATAATTCCTAAACCAAGTGAAAGTGTAATGAATTGCATACACATTTTAGGTAAATTGATGCAGTTATTTTTAAAATCAACTTACATGTACTCATGAAGACTTTACAACATTTGACCCAGTTTTAGAATTGTGCCACAACAAAATAATGTTTTAAATACATATATTTTACTTAGCCATTTAGTCAGCATTGCTAATAATGTTGAAGAACTGAAAGAAACTAAATGTTTAATAATAAGAAAATAATGAATTAAATTATGTTAATTCTATGCAGCAGACTATTTTCCTGCCATTATAATCATAAGAACTATGCTTCAATATTGAAAATTGTTTATGGAAAATGATGTATTATAATAAAATATTTTTTTGAATTTTATTTTATTTATTTATACAGCAGGTTCTCCGATATGCGGGCCTCTCACTGTTGTGGCCTCTCCCGTTGTGGAGAACAGGCTCCGGACGCGCAGGCTCAGCGGCCATGGCTCAGGGCCCAGCCGCTCCACGGCATGTGGGATCTTCCCGGACCGGGGCACAAACCCGTGTCTCCTGCATCGGCAGGCGGACTCTCAACCACTGCGCCACCAGGGAAGCCCAGCAGGTTCTTATTAGTCATCCATTTTATACACATCGGTGTATACATGTCAATCCCAGTCTCCCAGTTCATCACACCACCAACCCCACCACCTGCCGCTTTCCCCCCTTGGTGTCCATACGTTTGCTCTCTACATCTGTCTCAATTTCTGCCCTGCAAACCAGTTCATCTGTACCATTTTCCATTTAAATCTGTAATTACACAGTTTTTATATATTTGTGGGGAAGGACTCTAAGGAACGCGCAAAAATTAGAAGAATTTTTGCATATATGGGTGATGAGATTAAATCTTATTTTTAATCTCCCTTTCCCAAATGTTCCAATTTATTGCCACAATTTTTACAGTTCTCTAGTATTGGAAAGGCAAAGAAACTGTCTTGTTTCTAAATGTTTTACCCTCACCTGTTGTGAATTTATTCTAGGTTCCAAAAAGTGATTATTACTTGCTTTTATTGTATTCATCAATACCAACTTGCATCTCTGTGGAAAGGTCTTTAGTGAGAATCTGTAAACCAGATTTACTTGCATGAAAGTGAGCAATTTGTCCAATAAATTCAGGCTGAATTTAACATCAGTTCAAGAACTAAAGTGCTCTTTCCATTTTCTCCTGTGTCTCTTCTACCTACAGACCTACATGAGCCCACGTTCTAGTTGCTTGGTTTGTATAGACATGTGTTCATCTTACTGCGTATTTGAATAAGTAGGACTGTCTATAATTTTTCCTGTTTTCACTCATTAATGTCCATTAGTTCATAGCACACTCCCCAGGAATTCATGGAGGGGAGGGGTTTTCAGACAAAGGAATTCAGGTCATGCACCCCCTCAAAAATTGGTTTTTCCCCCCTGATAACTGAACTAAACCTCAGCCTTCACTAAACCCTGAGATTGCTCTCTCCTTGCTTGATTGACCCTCCCTACCAGCTCTCAATCCAGCTCCGTCCTTACCTTCTGTTACCTGTGACCTGATATATTGTTGAAATTCAGTCTTCCTCCCACGTGCCTTGCTCAGCAAGGATTTTGGCAGTGGTCTAGCTGCCCTCACTGGTCATGGAGAGGGATAGCTGCTCTCCATTTCAGTCTTCCATTTGCATGACCCTCTGTCCATCCCCATTCAGTACCATAACCCAAGAATTAACTTTTGGGATCATAACATTACTCCTTGGGGTGAAACAAAGTCAAACCAGGCAATCTTTGATTCTTATCCTTGTAAAGCTAAAGAGTCATATGACCAAAACAAAACAAAACTAAGAAGAAAACACCCTCCCCATGGGTCCTCTTACTCCAAAGCCCATATCCAAAGAAACATTACACTTCTCACACCACTGGCAGGCTTGTCACAGGATGTACTTTGGTCAAAGAAATGTCAAAGTGGAATGTTCCACTTCCAATAGTAGCTATTAGAGCCATCACATGGTTCGTCCATTGCTTTCTATTTCCTCTGATGAAAGACTAACAATGCCCTAGACAGGGGCTACTTCTTCAGCCAAAGTCCAGGAATGAAGCAGAGCAAGTATCCTGCGATGGAGTTTAGAAACTAACAAAAATTGTAAACCCTTATTGTTAGAGACCACTAAGATTTTTAGGAGCCATTTGTTACCCCAGCATAACCCAGCTAATGCTGCCTGATACAACTTGTGTCCTCCTATGATACAGTGGGCTAGCTGTGTGACCTTGGGCAAATGACCTAATCTCACTGTGCCTCATCTATAACATTAAGATAATACCTATTTTGTGAGGTTATTGTGATAAATAAATGAGTGAAAACTTATAAACGCATAAATGACTCTCTATTACATAATATATGCTTAATAAGTGTTTGTTACTGCTACTTAGTAATTATTATTATTATTACTATTATTATTCCACAACAGACATGTGTTTTGTCCTAATTCTATATATAGCTTCCATAGTTTCCAGCACAGTGTCTGACTCATATGGTGCCCCACCTAGACCTGTCCTCCAAGTGTCTTTAATGAATCAGCCATTTCCCTTTTTTTAGTCCCCTCAAAGAACTACTTCCATTGATTTTCTGTTTTTGTGTTGTTGTTGTTGTTTTGGCCACACCATGCAGCATGTGGGATCTTAGTTCCCCCACCAGGCATTGAACCCCCGCACCCTGCACTGGAAGCATGGAGTCTTAATCACTGTATCGTCAGGGAGGTCCCCCATTGATTTTCTTTTACCATCATTTTTTTCCTCTTTTCCTTTAAACTAGCAAAGAATTTAAAACATAAATTTAAACAGTATCCAAATACCTTCAAAACATTCAGCTCACCTTTACTTGGTACCCTGAGTTTTGCACTTTCATAGACTTCAATCTGTTCTTTGCCTTAAATGGAACTCCAAATCATTCATTTTATGTAGCAAATTTTCTGTTTAAAGGACATCCTAGGGCACAGTTTGTTCGATTTGAACAATGAAATGATCATAGCTATGGAGCCAGAGCCTCAAGGAAAACTCTTTTTAGAAACCATTCTTTCCTACTGCCATGTTCTCAAGGATGAGGAATAACGTTCTCTTCTCTTTTTCCTAAGTGAGACATTTATACAAAAGACAACCTTTGTTTCTTAGAAATCCTATAATTTTTGTGTCCTTAGTTTCTTTACATCTTTCTATTTTCCTACACAAAGCATCTTTAATCATCTGTGACATTGATTTTCATTGCAACCCATTTTCCTGGATTCTAGAGACAGAAGACACATGCTTTAAATTACCATTTTTCACTGCTTTAAATGATCATTTTTCACACACAAAAAAAATAGATAAATAAAATAGAAAGTTCTTTCTCAAAGTGAAAATGATTCTTTTCTGTTTGGCTTGGTAGATGCTTAAGAGCTTTTGGGTTGTTCTTTTTCCCTGAATTTCTAACTGGCCACCTGGACTTCAGCTTCTCCCTCAACCCAATCCTTTGTTTTGTTGCCAAAAATCATCTTAAAATTTAAATTTGATCATTTTGCTTTCTGGGGGAAGTACCTCTGCAATAGAATAAAGGCCAAATTATTTCGTGTGATCTCCTTCCCTAGACCCTCCTCCCTAAAGCTCCCTCTTCCTCTCGTTCCTGTGATGTAGCTCCTTCTTCATCTTCTGTTTACTCTCTAACTCCTTCTTAGCCACCTTTTTCTTCTAGACCTATGAATGTGGGCATTTCCATAATTATGTCCTCAACCCTCCACATTTCCTTTTCTATATCCTCCCCACAGAGATCACAACTCTTCCCAAGTTGTCACCAATAATGAGCCATAAACATTATCTACAGCAGTGTTGTCTGAGAGAAAGATAATGTAAGCCATAAATACAAGCCACATATGTAATGTTAAATTTTCTAGTAGCCACATTTAAAAAGAAGCAGAGGAAGTTAATTTTAATAACATACTTTATTTAACCCAGTATATCCAAAATATTATTTCAACATGTAATCAATGATTTAAAAATAAGATATTTATCTTTTTTTTTTTCCTTTGGGTTTGCTTTTTGGACTGTCTTTGAAACAAAAGTGTGCTTTCCACTTAAAACACATCTCAGGATTAACCATATTTCTTTAAAATCCTCAGTAGCCACACGTGGCCAACGGCTACCATATTAGACAGTGCAGATCTAATGCAATAAACACATTACCAAAGTGTGCCTTTAATGATCTGCTCAACATCTCCTTATATGCCCTACCAGCACTTCAGATTGACAAGGTCTAAACAAAATACATTTTCCCCATACACTACCTAGTGCCTCACATATGCACCAGCTCACCATCCTGACTTGCTATCAACGTCTCCAACAATGCCTCAGTACTTAAGTTCTATAACCACCCTAATGTTGAGCAAGCAGAAGGAATCTCTCAGGTCATCCAGTTCTACTCCAGGATTTTCCTCTACAAGTTCTTAACTTTTGGCTACCACACATGTGAACCTCCTGAGATTGTAGGTAAAAGGTGTGTATGTGGGTCTTTCTGGGGATAATATCCTTAGCTTTAGAGCTCAAAAGAGTTTAAACACCAAGAACTAGGGTCAGCTGTGCTTATTCTGTCTTCTGTAATAGCCACACCCAATCTATTACCAAATCTTGCACATTCAACCTTCCATATCTCTCTAAGGCAAACCTATTTCTCCTTTCCCACTGCCACTTACTTAGAGCATACCCATATCTCTTGGATTGCTTCAGCTGCAAGAGCAAGAGACCCTTCCAGGGAGCAATGGGGCTAATCTGTCATTAGTAGAAGGGCAGCTGGAGCTTGATCACACGTGAACACCCATGACAGGATCAGGCAGAGATGATTAGGAAAAATCAAAACAACATCAGTGGGAAGATGACCTGTGACCACACTATACCAGATGGCACCAGAGCCATTTGAATATGTTGTGCCTGAGACACCAGTAGGGTTCCCAGCTTGTGGGACTTAGTGCTCTAAGAAGAGGCTGGCTGTGGTCCTTAGCGGGGGACCCTCAGCATTTCTATGCTCAGGTATGTAGAGCAGACATGCAGCCAGCACTGGTCTCCCTTAACTGTGCTTGCACCCATGCCAACACATTTGTTCTCATTTGCACAAGATGGTTCCTGGTATCCTCTGGTTGGATTGCGGATGCAGTTTAAGGGTGCGTCCTCCAAGTCTGAGTAGAGAGCACTTCCTTTCAGAGTCTAAAGATTCCTCCCTGCCTTTTCCAGGGCTGGTAACAGTTTTCTGGAAGTTGGACTTTGGGCTAAAGCCTTGACAACTGACTGCCCCTTCCCTGGGTTCCTCTCACCATTGCATCCTGCAGACCTTTGCCTGATTAAACACCCTCTTTTAAAGATACAGTGTCACTCCCCTTCTTAATTATTCTTATGGGTGCCCCTCAACCAAGAAATAAAATCAAAACTCCCTAGCACTGAATTAAAGACTTCTCTGGCATCTGCCCACAAAACTACCTATCTTTCACATTTCTCTACCCATAACTAACAGCCAGAAGGGGGATGGATATCAGAGCTTTCAATCCTTCTGCTGACCATTTGCATCATATTTCCAAAGGGACAATTTCAAAGCTGCATACAATAAATAGCATTAGATAAGACTCTCCCATGTAGGTGCATCGATACATGTTAATGAAGATAATAGTTTGGCCATATATAATTTAAGGCACTTATGTTGTCAGAACGTCTCACACCGTAGGAGTTGTGGCTCACATTTATAAGCTCATTCACAGCTCCCTTCATCAGAGCTCCTACCCACTCCACACAAACTGAGCAGGCAGGAGATAAGTCGTCACTGCTAATGTCAGACCCTGAAACTGAAAAGTGCCCCCAGATTGCTACAAAAGAGACCAAAGTGCCCTCAAGACACTATTTTAGCCCTGATGCAAATTCCTATATGAACATTCTACCATCTTCTCATGTCTACAAAGAGCTAAGCTGCCTGGAAAACACTGGTGTTTTCACAAGACAAAGGCATGGTGGGACCCGCTACTGTGTGTCCCTCAAGCAAGGGCTGGTGACCGTGAGATCAAACCCTTCAGCTGCTCACTGTCAAATCCCCTCTGTTTCACACCAGCCTATAACCAAAAGCATTAGATCTCTCTCTCCCTCACACTGCGTGCTAACCAGAGTCCAAGGTGCTGTCACGTCATTTATGTCTTGATCTCTACTCACTGGTAGAACCAGAATCAAATCTGAGAAAAGACTGAAGATGTTTAGTTGCTCAGGTTATTCATCAACTACCTACCTGGGAAAAGGAAGCTCCACGCTGGAAGACATAATACTCCGTCTCCACACCTCCTCAGAAAGAAAATATCCAAAGCCACCAGAATTTAGTCCTTGCCAATAACCCACTTCTCAGCACGTCTCATTCAATAAGGATTCAGGGAGTTCATGAGCATAAATGGGAAGTTGCTGATTTCTACACAAAATCTCTTGTGAATCAGTTTAAAAATAGTATTTGATAATTAGACTGGAACATATTTATTTTAAAACAAATTTATTTAAGACAAATGGGCTTCCCTGGTGGTACAGTGGTTAAGAATCCGCCTGCCAATGCAGAGGACACGGGTTCGAGCCCTGGTCCAGGAAGGTCCCACATGCCATGGAGCAGCTAAGCCCATGTGTCACAACTACTGAGTCTGTGTGCCAGAACTGCTGAAGCCCACGTGCCTAGAGCCCATGCTCCGAAACAAGAGAAGCCACCACAATAAGACGGCGCACTGCAACAAAGAGCAGCCCCTGCTCACCGCAACTAGAGAAAGCCTGCATGCAGCAACGAAGACACAACACAGCCAAATACACACACACACCCACACACACACACACACACGAAGTACGTTCATTCAAATTTGGGATAAATATGATGAATTAAATGGTAATTCAATATGAAATATCTCAGTAATGTAACAAAAATTCTTCTACAGCACACATTACTATTATACCTTGAAGGTCTTCTTTAAAATTCTATAAAATGAAATAAAGGATCAGGAAAGAAAGTGAGGGAAAGAGGCAGGAAGAGAGGGAAGGCAAGGAAAGAAGGAGGGAAGAAGAGTAAGAAAAAACTCACATCTTTAATCACATGTTAATAACAAAAATAATGTTTCACTAATCATTTAGAAAATTAGATCAATTATTCATAACTTGGGACTGTTCTTGTGTAATCGAAATACTAGATGATTTTGTCTGCATTGATCATGGCCAGTGAAAAGCTACTAAAATTATTCTTTCTGTAAGCTTTTGTTAATAAATCTAGGGAAAGTGCAGGGTTACTTGGAAAATTAAATAAAAGCTTTCAAACTAAAGTATTCTAATTTTGAAGTTCATCACATCTGCGATTCTTCCCAAACACAGAAGTTGGCATCTTTGGTTCGCTAACGTTCTTCCAGGCATGCTCTCTGATGCATTTTTGTGGTTCTCTGGATTCTTGTATTCCAGAGGACAGCCTTGAGTTTTTCATCTGTTTGCTGATACAACATAAACACAAGTCATTCATTCCGTCTTGTTTCTTAACAACAGGAAATGCATCTGATATGTGCCTTGCCCTTAGTAGGTACTCAAAACTCTTCATTACATGAAAAATAACCATTGTCTGTGTTTTGAAATATTCCTCATGAACTATAGATAAGACAGAGTGTATAAAAACAAAAATAAAACTAGTAGGAAGTACATAAAAGGACTAAAATAATACAAGCTGCCATTCCTTGCTGTAAATCTTTGTACATTTTCAGAGAATCGATATTTGCAGGGATTTGGAGAAAAGTCAAAATGAGACAAAATTTTCCAGTTTCTTTTGAGTGTCACGGAGAGGGATGTCTGGAAGCAGACCTGGAGATGGAATTTGGGTGCAAAATGTTTATTAGGGAAAAAAGCCTGAAACAGGAAAGGAGAAGAAGCAGGACTGTGTGGAAGAAGTCCCTCCAGGAGGCAAGCTTCTCAAATATGGTCCATATGCTTTGTTTACTCAACAAACAATATATTAGAAATACTTTGGAGGCATTGTTTTTCCGTTTTTTTTGGTTTTATTTTTTAGCATATTTATTGGAGTATAATTACTTTACAGTGGTGTGTTAGTTTCTGCTTTATAACAAAGTGGATCAGCTATATGTATACATATATCCCCATATCTCCTCCCTCTTGCATCTCCCTCCCTCCCACCCTCCCTATCCCACCCCTCTAGGTGGTCACAAAGTACCAAGCTGATCTCCCTGTGCTATGCGGCTGCTTCCCACTAGCTTTTTAGTTTATGTTTGGTAGTGTATATATGTCCATGCCACTCTCTCACTTCGTCCCAGCTTACTGGGAGGGGGAAGGGCATTGTTTTGTTTTGTTTTTTTTTAAGTTTTGATAGATCCTTAAAATGTTCTATCTTATTCAGCTTTCAAAAGTAAACTTTCTTATATGTTGACAATGAACCACCACTGGTAGAGAAATACGCCAAAATGTTAACATGGGTGATGGTTTTATTTTCTGCTTCTATATATATTTTTTTCATCTACCAAATTATCTAAAGTGAACACATACAACTCAAGAGAGTTATAACTATATGACAAAAGCCAACACTAAAAGGGATGGGACAAGTGTATATGGAGCAAGAGGGTGAGGGAGTTTGGATTTAAAAGAAAAAAACTAACAATTAGCAATGGTTTACTTTGGTTCATCAGAACAGTAAATAATTTTGTTTTCTTTTTACTTTTCCAATTTTCCTGTAGTGAGAAATTATTCTCTTTATTAAAGGAGTAGGGGAGTGAAGGAAGTCCTCCAAACCCATTAAATTTTCAAAATAATATTTAAAATATAAAATAGGAAACCTGGGGGCTTCCCTGGTGGTGCAGTGGTTAAGAATCTGCCTGCCAGCGCAGGGGACATGGGTTCGAGCCCTGGTCCGGGAAGATCCCACATGCCGTGGAGCAACTAAGCCTGTGCTCCACAACTATTGAGCCTGTGCTCTAGAGCCCACGAGCTGCAACTACTGAGTCCACGTGCCACATCTACTGAAGCTACACGCCTAGAGCCTGTGCTTCACAACAAGAGAAGCCACTTTAATGAGAAGGTCACGCACCACAATGAAGAGTAACCCCCGCTCACTGAAACTAGAGAAAGCCCAAGCGCAGCAACAAAGACCCAACACAGACAAAAATAAATAAATAAAAAATGAATAAATTTATTAAGTAAATTTATTAAGTAAATAAAATAACTTCTCTAGGTGGAGAAGTTACCCTTGGGTAGCTGAGACACAAACTTATATGAGCTGAGAGAAGGGTTAAACAGTTGAGCGGGTTTAGGCCTCTCTGAGATTCAAGTTGCAGTGGGGGCAGTACAGGTCTCCAAGGGGGAGAATAAACAGCACAATTTGGAATGAGAACGAGGATTCCAGGTCATTGACTAGCCAGATATTCTTTCAGGGATTCTTTCAGGGTTTTTCAAAATGAAAATGCCTTTCTCTACTGGAGTACGTTTGAAAGAGAGAGCATCAACCCATCTTTCTTCCATGCAGAGGTGCTTTCCAAGCATATCATATGAAAATTATAGCAAGTGGCATCTGATTCAAAGTCCTGTGAACACCCCTCTCCCCTGTGAGTCATTCAGGCGTTCATCACGCCCACAGACCCTCCACTCACACCCTCATCCCCCCACCATCAACAGGGCTTGTGAATGTGTGATTAGAGTTCTGCTGGATCCTCCCCTCATCCACTGAGACGATATCTCTCAGAAACCACACTCTCGACTCCAGGCAGAGCCTGTGCCACCGCCTTTAGCCGCAAGGACTCAGAGGCTGTTCTTGATGATCACAGAATTAGTCAACAGAAACTTGACTGCGTTGGGGAAGTTTTCCAGACCTCAGCTCATCTCTCTATTCCAGACAGCTAATACGAGAACTCAGTTAAACCTATATAAGTATTGTGGGAAAATCAAAAGGAAAATCATAAATGTTATAGAAGGTACAAGCCCGATGCCACTTCAAATGCCAAAAATATTAAACCTTTCCAGTCAATGCAAGTACTTGGTTCTATTCTACTTCATTCAAATCAAGCAGCCTGCCTAAAGAGCTCATCTGGCCATGAATACATTCTACATTATAATACAGAGATAGAGATTAAATGGATTCTTTTGTGTGTGTGTGTGTGTGTGTGTGTGTGTGTGTGTGTGTGTGGCATGTGGGATCTTAATTCCCCAACCAGGGCTCAAACCCGTGCCCCCTGCAGTGGAAGCTTTTAGTCTTATCCACTGGACCTTCATGGAAGTCCCTAAATGGATTCTTTTCAGAACTTTAGAAACCTGCAACTAATTAATTACCTCTATAATATATACCTATTTCAGAAAATTATTATGTCTAAAAATCTCCACTGGAAGAACTTCCAATCTATGTTGTTACTTATATTTGAATTTTCTGATTGTTGATTCAATGTCACCTTTTGATAGTCTTACTTAAAATGTGTTCCAGTAAAAAAAAAAAAAAAACTTTCCTTTAAGTTTCTGAATTTAAGTTTAATCATCTTCTAATTACATAAAAATGTTCTGAAAAGCATTTTAATTTAATATCATCTGATTTCCTGCAATTGATTTATTTTTCTATACAAATTGAGTCTTAACTAATTTCAGGAATAACGATCCATTTGTAATGTAGCCCTTAAAGTTCAGCTATCGTGATTAGATGCCTGCCTTGTGGAGAGATGGAATTTTTTTTATGAGGGAAGTCTAGTAGTCAAGTCTGCACGATTTCTAATAATTAAAATGGAAAAGTGCATTAGTTAAGGTGTTAACAGGACTAAGGCATAAGGAGAAAGAAGCATTCTTTAGTGAAATTTAGGAAGACTTATTCTAGAAGAATAGAATTTGTGTCTTCTTGTGGGATTTTGAATAGTAGGTATCGGGAAAAGAGGTCACTGGAAAAAGGATAATGAAAACACTTGCACTTGGAGACTGGATGAGGGTGGTGTAGGTGACGCTTTATGAGAGTTGAGTTTATTCCAGGAAGTGAACGTTTTCTGGTAGAGGAGGGATGGAGAACAGAGCCTGGCACATGGTAAAAGTACCACAGACATGTTAATTATTATTAACAGGAAGAATGTATTAGGCAGCCGTGAGACCTCACTCTAAGTAACACCACATACATTATAGTTAACTATTCTAGCTGTATTTAAGGCCAAGCTTGAAGCAAAGGATTTTTTAAAAATGATTTATTTGGGTATGGTTCATTACCTATGTAAACACAGAGCAAATTTAATTTTTAACAATCTTTTTTCCCCTAATTTAAATATGTTACTGTTCGTGGGGTGAAGGCCACTCAAAGCACAAATGAAAGAACGTATGCGTTGACACAAATTCTCATATAAGTCACAATTCAGTTGAAGTCACAGTTATTTCATCTAACCCCTGGCTTGAAGCAAGAGCCTATGTGGGGATTTGAATTTCACAGTGAGAGCAGAAGACCCAGAGGACCTGAGTGTAGGAGACAGAGAGCTGGAGCAAGCAAGCAGGTTAGGCCAAGGATTCGCTCTTAAAGGCAACCTCGGATTAAATTTGGTTATATGCGATGTGACCATAAAAGAGTGAGAACGATTTGCAATTAGAATCAGGGTGCATGAAGTTCACTTTATGTTCACACTTCTGTGTATGATATTAAATATATTTATTGCTCTTTCTCTCTATGAAAGGGCAAGGGATCTCTTTTTTTATGAACCTGCTTAAAAATATATAAAAATTCAAGACAGCTTTCTTGGTGTGAGAGTTGTTTTATGGGAATTGAATACAGATGATCACTCCAGTGGAAATTCTGCACACAAGCAAGTTTGAAATATCTATCAAGGACATATGGAATGTGAAACAAATGTTATTTTCTATATGATCATCCTAAAAAACATTGATAAATTTAAGAAATTTGAAATAACATTTGTTCTTTCCTAGGGCTGGATAATATTTGAATATTTTGATATCAGTTAAAAAGATAAATTTTAGGAGGATTATAAAGGAGGATGCTGGGCAATAACTTCTAGGAGCACTTAGAATTTTGAAGGAAACTTAAAATAAATCCTGGATCTGAGAGAAATGACAGACTCTCCAAAGAGGAATTATCAAGTTCTGGAAAACTAAAGTTCCAAGGACAAGTTTTGATTTATGCTATGATTTTTCATTAAGTTTAACATTTTATTATTTCAACAGTAAAAACAGTGTAGTGGTTCGTTTTATGTTTCAACTATATCACCCTGACTTTAAGCACAATTGTGTGGTAAGAACTGTAGTTAGCCACTCTGTGACGTTCTGGCCCAAACGTAGCAATGGTTTTGATCATCAGATGCTACTGTAGACATCAAACAACTGACACCTGTTGATTGATGTTCCAGGTAAAGCAGTTTGAAAGTCTGCATCTCCTGGAATTTTCTAATGCTTCTGATGAAAACCTGACATCTGGGATTCCTGGTGTGTTGTCCTCGGTAAATGCGGCCTAACTACAGGACTAACATCAGACACAGTCAGAGGCAGAATTCAAGAGGACTCCTTTGTCTTTTTTGTTATTGTTGTTGTTGTGTTGTTGTTTTTATTGTGGTAAAAGTCACATAATATAAAACGTACTATTTTAGCCATATTTACTCTCACCATCATCCATCTCCTGAATTTTTCACCTTCCTAAACTGAAACTCTGTCCCCATTAAACACTAACTACCCCTTTCCCCTCTCCACCCCGCCTCCCTCAGCGCCTGGCATCTACCAGTGTACTTTCTGACTCTATGAATTTGACTATTCTAGACACCTCGTGTAGGTTATACATCATGTGTCTGAGCCAGGAAGGAAACAGAAAATGAAATTCTAACATTTTAAAATATTTGTCTGCTTGAATTACTTCACTCATTCCAAACTGTGGTGTGCTGGCAATCACACCACTCTATAACTGATCTGCTCCAGAAAGAAAACCAGACCTTCACATATCCCTGGCGTGACTCTGTGTGCTGCACACACACACACATGCACATTCACTGCACAACCCTTTCATTATTTCATTGTCTGAGTGTGGACTCTCCAACTGGGACACTTGCAGGAACGTCAGGCAGTTACTGACTTTTGAGTCTTTGTTAGCAAAGTACAATGAAAAAAGCCACAGTTTCCTGCCCCTGGCACTTCACCATATGATGCTGGTGCAGGACCCAACCATGAAATGCCAGATGGCCCAGAGACATCAATTGTTCAAGAATAACATCACACACACTTTGAATAGCAGTATGGTTTAACAACGGCTCTGCTGCTAGCACGGATGATGAGTATCTTATAGCCGCACTCACTCTTGTTCTTGTACAACTAGTACAGATCATGAGCTTCTTTAGAAACTCTCCCGAAGGGCTGTACTACTCTTAACTATGAATTCCTCTATGTAACACTGGAAGTTTATATCCAAAATCTAGAACAAAATATTTATTTGGACACTTAGAAAAGCAATATCGTATACTCATGCCATGAACCATCACCTTGCCAATCTCCAAATATATTGTGCTATGTATGAAAATATTGATTTTAGAACATCAAATCCTATAAATATCTCTGGGGAATGATAAACTATCTTGAAGTCAGTGTGGAGAGGATATCGATGAGAGAAACTGCCTGGACAATAAAAGCAATTACAAACCCTATAACACTCCTTAGATTAGAAAATCTGCTTTCAAATGGAACTCATTCTGATATTTTGTCAATTCTGCATAGCACAGATCAGGGATTTATTTCCATGAAGGCATTGACTAAAACTGGAAATCTACAAGCCTGTTAATTGTTTTTATATGAATAAAATTTTAAGTAAGTGAAAATAGAATATGCTACACTTCTTAGCACAAAACTGCCAAAACTAATTTTATGCCCTTGGGAATTGACCAAGAATCCTTGGGCAAAAATCAATATTGACTTTTCAAGACTCTTCCAAGAGAAGAAAATCTGGATTGTGGTAATCTCCCTTGTGAAAAGGGCCATGAGACCCATCGAAGCCATCTTAAAATGTTGCCACTATAATCTCAGAATTGTGACTGCCAGAACTCACATTTCTGCCAACTAATCGGACTTTTCATCAGTTGAGTTAAAGGAATTTGTCCAGAATTTTTTTCCCAAACAATGTGGATGAGGAATGCAGATGAATAAACACGTGCTGAAGTGCATGGCTGTAGAAGACTGATCAAACTGAAGTAACCAATGTAGGACTTTATCAATTTACTATTTATAATTTATGTAGCAAATTGTAAGGCAATGCAATGCACTGTCATTATCACAGGAGGTTGAAATATAAATGGATTTTTCCTTAAAGTTCTCTCTTTCCCTTTCCCACCTGCTCACCCAACTCAGGCAAATAGTCTATTCTAGTTATTTCCTGAGGATGTGGGTGTGACAAGGTGGGGTGGAAAACAGAAACTTCCTATAAGCTTTTGGTTTATATTTTCCAAAATCTTAAACCCATAAAAGAGTTATTTTAGGAGCAAAACTGACTCTGAGGGAAGCCATCAAGATTTATATAGAGAGAGATTTTCCCTGAAGATTGGAAAAACATTCTACGAGGCTGGGGGAGAACAAAGAAAGCCAAAGAATGGTGGTTTAAAGACAGGTAATTACTGACTCTGCTTTCTATACTGGAACTTCAGTGAGAGGGCAAGACCCTGATATGGTTTAGGAGACAGAGAACAAATGTGGATATTTGCTCCTTTTCTTAGATCATAAACCCATAGATGCGATAAAGCCACAGATTAAGCATTAGGCAAATGAAGCCATAGATATGTCCCAGGGAAACTTCCTTACCAGGGAATAGCATGGAAGCAATAGAATAATGCCTCAAATCTCAAGCCTGGCATGAAAGCAGCAGAGAGAGCCCCTGGACTTGAAGCCCTGGGTAAACAAGAATGAGAGCTGTCTTGACAGTTTCCTGCATGTATCAGTGAGGAAAGACCAAATGGAACCTTGGGTTGATTGGCAAATATCTGTGTGAACAGATCACTCTCAGACAAGATGGGTCCTACAATACCTTGAAATTACATAAATCTCCCTGGAACTTAGAAACAAGTCAGAGAAAAGAGAGACAATTTTAGTGTTTGATGTCCTGGGGAATGGAAAATTCAAAGAAGAATCTGGTTGATATGTAGAAGAATAAAGTTATGTTTCTTACACATCTGGTATATTTTGGACTGAGATTTGTGTCCGTATAACAGATAATATGATTAACAATCAGATAATATGATTAGGTTTTTGGAAGCTAATCCATGAATGACAGTTTATGAATTAGCTTCCAAATACCTAATATCCCAGATTTTCTTAATATCATGAACACAGTGAAATGTTGCTGCGTGAATTATAGACCCAGCTAATTTGTCATCATCTGCCTTCACATATGTTCTTTTAGCTTCACATATTTGTTCACAATATGCATTTCTCGTTTCTTCCTTCTCCCCAGTTATTTTTTTTAGTGAACACCTACTATGTGCAAAGCATGATAGAGTAATAGTCACTCTGTCCTTCAAGTACCATGTTCTATTAAATTTTTATATGAACTCTTATTTATTGTATATTGACCATAGTAGAAGCTTTACAAAAACTATCTCTTCTTCACAAACACATACAAAAAAATTGAGTTCAGCATCATGATGCCCTTTTTACAAACAGAAATCAGAGGCTTGGAAAGGCTATATAACTTGCCCAAAGTCAAATTGATTGAAAGCTTCCAAATCTTTTCAACATTTTTTTTTTCTGGCTGTGCAGCATGCAGGATCTTAATTCCCTGACCAGGGATCAAACCCACACCCCCTACAGTGGAAGTGCAGAGTCTTAACCACTGGACCACCAAGGAAGTCCCAAATCTTTTCTGCTTCTAAAGCTCCAGCCCAAGTTGATCTCCAGGCTTGCTACCACCTTTCGAATGTACGATCACCTCAGTATATACTACCTAATTTTCTTTTTTCTTTTTTTTCTCTTTCATCAAACAACTAAGTTCTTTATCACAGGATGTCTTATCCTAGACGTTACTTAGATGTTAAATTTGTCTACCCAACCAAGCTGGAAACAAAGGACATAGACAAAGCATTCCTTGGGGAAAACTCTTCCCCATATTTCTTACTTTACCTAGATAGTAATGCCCTTCCAGCATTATTTAAACTTGCCAATTTCCTCTCCAAAAACATTGACACTTCTTTATTCCTCTTTTCCTCTAGATACTTACCCTATCTCTTTTCTTTCCTCTACAGCTAAGATTCTTGAATGTCTGCATTCTCTGTATTCACTAGAGAAACCCACTGCACTCACCTCACTGCACTCACCCACTACACTCACCTCTTATTCACCTCCTATTCACTCCAAAACCCACTGCAACCTGATTTCGTTTCCCACTAAGCCACTAAGGGCTGTTTGCAGTGTGACCAATGAATTCCTTATTGCTAAATCCATTGAACACTTCTGGGTCTTTACCTAATTGGCCATGTGTCACAAAAATATAACTAAGTAGAAAGAAGCAAGATTGTCTGCCTTGAGCACTTCTTTAAAGAATTAAAACTTTAAAGCCTTTATTTTTGAGACAGTATGTTCACATAACAGGGACAGTTGTTAAAACCACGTGTACATAAGTAGAGGAAACAGTATGGAAGCTAGGTAGCCTGACACAGAAAGGAGAGAGTCAAAGGTTTGCTCTTTTCTGAACAACTGAGTTCCTTGTGGTGGCAACCACCCATGACCTTCTCCACTGATATGAGAACTTGGAATACTCTTCTGAAACACTCTCTTCCCTTTGACTTTGGGACATCTCTCAACCCCACATCTTCCCCATGTATCATTTCACCATGTATCATTTTCATTACCTGGATCTTTGTATCCTGACTAATTTCTACTTATACTTCAAATCCTCCCTTACACATCTCTTCATCATAGAAGGCTTCCATGATTCTTCAGGATTAATTAAATTTGCCTTGCTTTAAACAACTTTACAGCCTCTTCCAGAACATTCATCACAGCTGTAATCACTCATTGAATATCTGCATTTGCTAACTGTGATCTTCAGAAGGACAGATGGCCATGTTCACTGACTTAGCCCCAGGGCCCAACAGAGTGTCTGGCACACCATAAGTGCTTGATAACTATTCTCTGAATTGAACTGAATGGAAGTTTTCTTAAAACGACTTTTCCCATCATATTTTAGTAGATGTTGTTATAGGGAGCACTAAAAGAAGGCGGTTATTACAATGATAAACGGTCTAGAAGAGCTAGCCAAAATGGACTGCTGAAGAACCTGAGAATATTTAACGTTCAGAAGAAAAAAAAAACATTTATAAGCCCATGTTATGGAAGAGAGCCTAAAAGTGCTCCCTAGGAGGAAACTGGAACATGGAGAAACAGTTCAGCTCAGAATGAGGAAAGACTTTCCAACCATTGCAGCTAACAAAAAAAAATAGCCTGTATAAAAGTGACAGCAGTTCTCTGCCCCTGCTCTTGTTCAATCAGACGTGATCTCGAGGAGGAAGTTCTTCATTGGACAGGTAGTTGCAGGGTGTGAAACTTGAAGATCTTTCCACACTCTCAGGTTTCCTTTGTAAGTGAAGGAAAAGAAAAAATTGATACATCAACCCTCTTCCCCTTAAGCCATCCTAAGTTTAAAGGAGGAAATTTGCATAAAAAAGAAAAGTTGGACATAAACGCTTCAGAAAAGAACTGTGTTTAACACACACTGTTGTTATAATTTTCTTCCTCCAGGTATATTGGACTTGTTCTAATGTCATTTTCATGTTTGATTTGTTTTTAGTTGATGTTTGTTTGGTTGATTGGTTGGTTTATTTGTTTTTTAGTGACTACAAATGTATTATCCTTGCAAAAAACATTACCCTTTCTTCAGAATTTTGTAGCTGAAGTTTGTGGTTCAACTAGGAACAAATGTTCAACAAACATGAAAATGATAATTGTTTATTGTTGGTTTTTAACCTAATTATTCAAAAATTCAATAAACGCTTTTATAGATGCTCAAAATTTCTAGTCAGTACATATCCCTTGAGACATGGCTGGTAGCAAGAAGTAGCTTGTCAGAAATGGTTTAGAGAGGGGAAATTATTTTTGAAAGAAAATCATGAAGTCATAATATTAGTTTAATTGATATTAGGGTTCTGGGGTTAAACACACTTTCTGCATTAGCAACCATTCTCTTTCACATTCTTCCTGTCTGACTTTTTAAAATCTCAATGCCAGGAAAAAAACAGTAATGGCAAGTATTGAGACATTTGACATTTAAAATATATAAGTAGTTTTTTAACAAGACAGAGACAGTTTGTAAGCTAAATTTTTTTCATTTATTCTATTATTCTCAACATTATTTAGTCTTTCTCTACTATTCAGCAATATAGCACATGCACAATGGTTTTCTTACAAAGAAAATCAAAGCTTTTTATTTCTAGAAAATAGTTGTTTATAATATTCAAGTAAACCCATTTAAAAATGAAATCACTAAATGATAACTTTAAATTTGACTTGAACAAATATTAGAGAATGTCAAATCATAACATAACTGAGGTTATTTTTATCCCTTTTGGTACTCATTCTTATCCCTTTTGGTACTCATTCTCCAAGCTATAGAGAATTTTATTCAAATTTTCAACAAAGTGCAGAGATAGACTAGACACTGGGAAGGACCTAGAGGAAGTACATGAAAAGATACATACATGACGATATAAGGGCAGAGTGGGGAATTCATGAAATAGAAGCCTGGGCTGGAAAAAGCACACCTATTATGTAGCCATATAATCCTCTGAGTGGCTTGGTATTAAGACTACAGCAGGTAACCAGACAGTGAGAGTCTGGGGAGAGCCGACTGAGCCTTGAAAACTCAAAGGTTGGCTAGATAGGTCAGTGCTGAGCAAAGCCTGGAAGCTAGTCTATCTTAAAAGATGTCAGAGACTTTCTACTTCTGGAAAAATGGACTAGATATAATTTTCCCTATTCCTTCTGCTAACTACAGTGGAAAAGTGGTGGTGGGTTGGGCAGACGTCATATAAGAAGATGAAGATAAAGGTGAAGAGAAGAAAGTAAACTGGCTAGGGGCCTCAGGACCCATGGAAAGACACAACAGTGAGCTCTCTAGGTTTGGATTTTTTTTCTGGGTTTTCTTTGCCTTGTGTATTCCAGACTTCTATCTGGAGAAGCTAGCAACCCAGAAACACAAATGGGCACCAGAAAAAAAAAATCCCAAAGAAAAGCTTGCTCCCCTTATCCAAAAGGAGCATCCCAGCAAGACAGAAATTCTTCAGAAAATACCATACTACTCTAGCTAAATATCTCAGAAAAAAATGTGTCTCCCCCCCCCATCCTGCTCCCACCAGCAAAGGCAAAGTGTCTACTTAGACTTCCACCCTTGTCAGGGTGGAAGGCAAGGAATGAGGCACCCACCCTTCCACCAAAGTTGTGTCAGAGAATCTGCACTTGGGAGCAGATTTTCATGTTAGGCCCCACCCCCACCCCAACCCCATCCTGGTAGTGTCAGTGGGGAGGGTGGACTTCCAAACCCACCTTTATCTCTCCCCACTATGTGTGTCAGAGGAAGCCTAGAGGAAAGTCAGGACTTTCATCACTACCTATAGGTAAGAAGGATACCCTCGTACCCATGGTGTTGAAAGAGGTCACGTGGGGAGCAGTAACAAGGCACTCTGGCCCCTCCAAACCAGGGTAGTATCATCGGAGGCTTAGCAAAAATCCAGAACTCCCACCCACACCTAGCAGTGTTGAGGAACAACTTCCTTACATGTGTCTGTGGGGAACTTGGACTTCTACTCCCAGCTGGTAGTAACAAGGCAGGGCCCCCCTGCAACTACCAGAGTAGAGTCAGAGGAGGCCTGCTGTAACAGAAGCTTTAAATAAACACCAGAGTCTCATAACAGAATACCCAAAACATCCAGGTTTTCACCAAAAATCACTCATCCTACTAGGAACCAAGAAAATCTCAACATTTTCTTGTGTCATTATTCCCCAAGTGGAAGCACACTGCCTACTAAAATAGCTGTAAGAAATCCTGACTTTCTTACACTCTTTAATTACCAAAGCCAGTCAGATTTTCCTTTACTCATGCAATTTCCATCACCTCAAAAGAGAATATTCACTCTCGAAAGAGGCAAAGTTCATCAAAGTTTTTGAGGTTTTGGGGGTTGGGGGAGATTGTTTGTTTACAAATAAACATTAACCTAAAAAAAAAGAAATCTCAACATGAATGAGAAAAGATAATAAACAAACATCAACACCAAGAAGACACAGAGGTTAGAAATATCTGACAATGATGTGAAAGCAGGAATCATAGGACTGCTTCAACAAGCAATTATGAACATACTTGAAACAAATAAAAGCATAGAAAGTCTCAGCAAAGATATAAAAAATATAAAGAAGATTCCCTTTTAGAATTGAAAAATATAATAACAAAAAAGTAATGGATAGTCTCAACAGCAGAATAGAGAAGATAGAAGAAAGAATCAGTGAACTTGAAGATAGAACAATAGAAATTTCCCAGTCTGAAAACAGAGAGCAGATAGACTGAGGGGAAAAATGAGCAGAACCTCAGGGACCTGTGGAACCATAACAAGATCTCTAACTTATGTGTTGTTGGAGTCTTAGAAAGGAAGGAGAAAGAGAATGGGGCTGGAAATGTATTCAGAGAAAGAATCTAAAGATCTGAATAACACTCCTTTAAGTTAGCACCATCAATTCCCTGCTTCTCCTACCTCACTTATCCCTGGAAGCTAGAGTCTGGCTTGCTAAATTTTAGAAGGATCATATTGGCTTCATGATACGGCACCAGCGGGCAGTCAATGTAGCATCCCAGGCCCAATTCAAAGATAGATAGATAGATAGATATATGTTGTATAACTCAAAAACTCCTTTTCTGACCCTAATAATTTTCAAGTTCACTATCAGTTCCAGTCCCTTCCCATGATATGTACCTGAGAACCCTCCAGGGACAAAAAGTAGGGCTGTCAAGGGGACCACACCCCAAATTTGGCAGTAGGAGCTGTATTAGGTCAAGAGGGAGGGGCAGATGGGGTAAATCTGACCCTTGGATTTTCTATTCTGGGGATGGGTAAAGAAGTCTGCATTTGCCCTACTTCCTTTAACAAAAGCCCCTGGTCAAGGAGCTATGAGTAGCACTTTGACCTTGAGACAACCTAAGAATTTTATCTTTAAACAGTTCAAGAAAAGCTGTGAGTTTTCAGTTTCTATCAATTCTTGGATTGCTAAATATGCATTGAAAACTGGAATTTTGTTTGAGGGGATATATTATTGGGACTTTAAAAGACGATGTCTGGGGCAGAGTCTGGAATGAGGAGGTTGACAAAGAGGGAGCTAAATTGTTCCATTTAACAAATTATCAGTAAATTCCACATGCAATAATAACATTTTTTAAATTTTTTTCGTTAAAATGAGGTCGAGGTGAATTTGGGGACTTGGAGTAAAGAGGAGGGGAAAAAAGACTGTAGAGTGAGAGAGAAGACCCACAAAAACATCAGCAGGCCAGGAGCCAAAAAAAAGGACAAAAAGTAAGAATCTCGTAGAGGAGAAATGGCTGATGAACTTGAGGCAAAGTGATTCACTTATGCGAATTTAGGTTCTTTGCTGATTTGTGCTTTAATTCCTCACCACTATCACCAAGACTTCACATAAAAATCTCCATAGCAGCTCTGGGCTGGTGAAACTCAAAGGAACAGAGGACAGGTGACTGTTTTGTTCACCTGTCTTTGAATGAACTAGTGTGGGCAGGACACAGGTACAGCAAGATGATAGATACAGAGATGAAGAAAGTTAGATAGGAAATGGATATTGGGAGCTTGGGAGGCATGGCAAATGGAAGAATAAATGAGCCAAGGGCATCTTGTACCCATTCTCCTTCACTCTCTTACCTGGGAAATAAAAGGAAGGGAATTAGACTGATTATATCATTTACTGCATTTGTGTAGGAGGGTCTCAGTTATTGTATTTGTATTTGAAAGAGCAGAGAACTCCAGACAGCTGAAGGTCTTGGGAATACTTAGCTCACACATTCTTCTTCTTGAGGATTCTTGAAATCTTGTCGCTTATGGTCCCTGCCATTGAAAATTATAAAGGCTTCCAAGTACAGCTGGATGAGTTTGTTCCTTAGGCAACTACATGGGTTTGTGTGTGTTTACTGGCCAGAGTTCACTGTCAACAAATGAGACAAATAGCAAAATGACATAAATATTACATAGCAAATAGAGGAAAGATGTTGTAAGACAAAAAATATCAGTCAGGTTGTCCTTGGCTGGACCTACCCGTAAATAAGGAAGTGCATGCAGGCTGTTAGGGAAATCATATTGGGTGTTATATGGAAACCTGGAGCAGAAAAGTACTGGCCACATTAGGTTACTAATAGTCTAAGACTTCTGCTACTTGGCTGGTGTCTTGGTTTGGGTTTCCCTGACAGAATAGTCTAAGATGAGGACTTGGACTTGGGTATTTCTTTGAAATGAGATCCCAGGAAGCAGGAATGAGGGAGCAAAAGAATGAGAAAAGAAAAAGAAAAGGGAATATAAGGCCTCATTATCATAAAGGAGGGTTAGATTCTGCCAGGACCACTGAAAAGAGAAACAAAGGCCTCTTTGAGGTCTCAGAATCATCCCCTAAAGGCCAAGAGGCAGAAGCATTTCTCCAGCAGCTTCCCATAATCTTTGGTTAAGAGTTGCTCCCAGGGACATAAAGTCCTGCTACTTCCAGTCTGAACTTTCCTGAGCCAATTCCCAGGAAAACAGGACACATCTGCCAGCAGGAGATGAGTCTGAACTCCCAGGGACTGTCCAGCAAAGCTGTGGCTGAAATCAGAGGTGGGCTAAGAAGAAGAGATGCAGGGTACCAAAAGCATCTGCCAAAACTCAGTGCCCAAAGCACACACCCAAGTTCATGTCATGTTCTTCTTTTCAGTTCCCACAACAAACTTGTTCATAGCAGCCTAACAGTAGAATTCAGTCTTCCTGTTCCCCCCAAAATGAAGCTTTTCCTCTTCATCACGCCTCCTCCCCCAAACTCAACCTTCTGCAAATCAATCAGTCTACTTATTCAATTAAATTGTTAGTGACTGACATGAGTCAAAACCATGTAAGCAGCACCCATCCAGAAGACTACCTTATGAGACTTGTGTGTGCACTGATGTTGTGCACAATCTGGGTATGTCAATGGAGACTGTGTATAATACTAATCTTAGTGCAGTATCTATAAAAGGTATTCCATAAATTATTAAAATAAATAAATAAATAAATTGTTAGTGATTGGGATTGAAAGATGAATAATATCTGTCACTGCCCTCATGAACTGTATGATAAAAATACATGAAGAGATCATTTCTAATAACATTGTGAAGGCAATGAAATAGTACAAACATGGGCACAAAACACTAAACAAGGACAGAGATGGAGCCTTTAGCCCAGGCTGGGGAGTTGGACTGTGATCAGTGACATCCCCCTGAAGGGTGTCATGAAAGAGCTTTAAAAAGGCCACGAGAAAAATCCACATTCTGTGCATTTCTGTTTTCCTTATTTATTCCTTCCAACTTTTATATCCAATGATAGTGCCTTAGGCTTTGCCTTCATAACAGTTTTTTATGTGTAAGAACTTTTTCATGCTCATCCCATGAAGACAGGCTATTTCTGTCTTTTTCACTTCTCTACCCTCAGTACAAACCCATTAAGACTCTCAATATCTGGTGAATGATTTAAAGAATAAGTGAATGAGTGATATTTATAATCTCTTTAAATTATATAATCTACAAGAGTTTTAGGAGTATTCCATAGTAGACCAGACACCAACTCATCAAGGAAGGGCAAGCATGGAACCCAGGAGGTCTAATACTGTATCTCAAGGAATCTGCTTATTTACATTCCCTGAAACAACAGGTAATTAATGTTCCAGGAAAATTTATTTTCATAATCTAGAAAGTATACATTTTAAGTGGTTTATTAGAATTATTTGGATATTTATAAATATTAAGGGTTCATCTCAAGCTTCATCTCTATATACAAATAAGTGGAAATATGGGAGACCAGTTGCTCCTCTCCAAGGTATGAACCTCTTCTCTAATATGTATCTGGGGCCTCTGGAGCCTACATGTTTTCTGGGGTGGGAGGTGGGTATGCCCACCTAATCAGCATTCTATCTGCAGTGCTCATGGTGTCGGCTGTTGATTGAACCTGGCCTTGGCCAGAATGTCAGCAGTGCAGTAGCTTGTCTGGGTTTCCAACTCAACAACAGTAATAAAACTAGGTGCTTTGTTTTCACTTTTAATTTTGTAAAATTTGGTAAAGTTTAACTTTTATGTGTGAATGACATTTTAATTTGAATACCAACAAATATTTGATATACTTTTCCAGAGGAATAATCCTTGGACAGTTTTTAAATCATTTTTTGTAGAATTGGTGGGCAATTGGTTCAGGTACATCTATATACTGAAGAGGGCTGAGTTTAGTTATGACTTATAGCAGAAAGTTGCAAAGTAGTATATAAGTTTAGGAAAGCAGCTTATTTTTATGGAGCAAATCAAAGCTAACCAGTCCCTCTAGAATATTTAATTTGAAAATTTCATTCTTTCCACAAACACTTATTGAGTACCTACTATGAGCCAAATATTGCTCTATATGTTAATCCCAAATATCAAGGAACTCAAAATCAAACGTCCTATTTATACTAAATTATATTGGAAAGCATTTTAAAGCCTCAAAATTCATGCTAGGCCTATAAATATACTGGGATCCACCAGAAATCAGTCGGTATAAAAGAAATTTTTTATTTCAAGATTTGAACAAGCAGAGAAGAAGAGTCCTGAATGAGTTTATTAATACGTTACAGAGCTATGTATCAGAAATTGGGTCAGTTTCATGCCCTAATAGGTAAGCTTTAAAAAATTAGAAAAAGATTTATTCTAGGAAATTAATTTTCTTATATGAAAAATATTACTAGATATTTCAATATGAAAAGAATGCTTTCAAATTTTGAATGTGTCTCTTTACAGGCTCACTTTAGACACTCTTTTTTTAAACATCTTTATTGGATTATAATTGATTTACAATGGTGTGTTAGATTCTGCTTTATAATAAAGTGAATCAGCTATACATATACATATATATCCATATCTTCTCCCTCTTGTGTCTCCCTCCCACCCTCTTTATCCCACCTCTCTAGGTGGTCACAAAGCACTGAGCTGATCTCCCTGTGCAATGCAACTGCTTCCCACTAGCTATCTGTTTTATATTTCATAGTGTATGTATGTCCATGCCACTCTCTCACTTTGTCCCAGCTTACCCTTTGTCCTCCCTGTGTCTTCAAGTCCATTCTCTACATCTGCATCTTTATTCCTGTCCTGTCCCTAGGTTCTTCATAAGCTTTTTTCTTTTAATATTTTTTAGATTCCATATATATGTGTTAGCATACATTATTTGCTTTTCTCTTTCTGACTTACTTCACTCTGTATGACAGACTAGGTCCATCCACCTCACTACAAATAAATTTGTTTCTTTTTATGGCTGAGTAATATTCCATTGTACATATGTGCCACATTTTCTTTATCCATTCATCTGTTGATGGACACTTAGGTTGCTTCCATGTCCTGGCTATTGTAAATAGAGCTGCAATGAACATTGTTGTACATGACTCTTTTTGAATTATGGTTTTCTCAGGGTATATTCCAGGTAGTGGGATTGCTGGGTCTTATGGCAGTTCTATTTTTAGTTTTCTAAGGAACCTCCATACTGTTCTCCATAGTGGCTGTAACAATTTACATTCCTACCAACAGTGCCAGAGGCTGCCCTTTTCTCCACACCCTCTCCACCATTTAATGTTTGTAGATTTTTTGATGATGGCCATTCTGACCGGTGTGAAGTGATACCTCATTGTAGTTTTGACTTGCATTTCTCTAATGATTAGTGATGTTGAACACCCTTTCATGTGTTTGTTGGCAATCTGTATATCTTTGGAGAAATTTCTATTTAGGACTTCTGCCCATTTTTCTATTGGGTTGTTTGTTTTTTTGATATTGAGCTGCATATATATTTTGGATATTAATCCTTTGTCATTTGCTTCATTTGCGAATATTTTCTCCCATTCTGAGGGTTGTCTTTTGGTCTTGTTTATGGTTTCCTTTGCTGTGCAAAAGCTTTTAAGTTTCATTAGGTCCCATTTGTTTATTTTTGTTTTATTTTCATTTCTATAAGAGGTGGGTGAAAAAGGATCTTGCTGTGATTTATGTCACAGAGTGTTCTGCCTATGTTTTCCTCTAAGGATTTTGTAGGGTCTGACCATACATTTAGGTCTTTAATCCATTTTGAGTTTATTTTTGTGTATGGTGTTAGAGAGTGTTCTATTTCATTCTTTTACATGTAGCTGTCCAGTTTTCCCTGCACCGCTTATTGAAGAGGCTGTCTTTTCTCCATTGTATGTACTTGCATCCTTTATCAAAAATAAGGTGACCATATGCGTGTGGGTTTATCTCTGGGCTTTCTATCCTATTCCATGGATCTACATTTCTGTTTTTGTGCCAGTACCATACTGTCTTGGTTATTGTAGCTTTGTAGTAGAGTCTGAAGTCTGGGAGCCTAATTCTTCCAGCTCAGTTTTTCTTTCTGAAGATTGCTTTGGCTATTCAGAGTCTTTTGTTTTTCCATACAAATTGTGAAATTTTTTGTTCTACTTCTGTGATAAGTGCCATTGGTAGATTGATAGGGATTGCATTGAATCTATAGATTGCTTTGGGTAGTATAGTCATTTTCACAATGTTGATTCTTCCAATCCAAGAACATGGTATATCTCTCCATCTGTTTGTATCATCTTTAATTTCTTTCATCAGTGTCTTATAGTATTCTGCATACAGGTCTTTTGTCTCCTTAGGTAGGTTTATTCCTAGGTATTTTATTCTTTTTGTTGCAATGGTAAATGGGAGTGTTTCCTTAATTTCTCTTTCACATTTTTCATCACTAGTGGACAGGAATGCAAGAGATTTCTGTGCATTAATTTTGTATCCTGCCACTTTACCAAATTCATTGATTAGCCCTAGTAGTTTTCTGGTAGCATCTTTAGTATTCTCTATGTAGAGTATCATGTCATCTGCAAACAGTGACAGCTTTACTGCTTCTTTTCCAATTTGGATTCCTTTTATTTCTTTTTCTTTTCTGATTGCTGTGGCTAAAACTTCCAAAACTATGTTGAATAATAGTGGTGAGAGTGGGGAACCTTGTCTTGTTCCTGATCTTAGAGAAAATGGTTTCAGTTTTTCACCTTTGAAAAGAATGTTGGCTGTGGCGTTGTCATATATGGCCTTTATTATTTTGAGGTAAGTTCCCTGTATGCCTACTTTCCAGAGGGTATTTATCATAAATGGGTGTTGAATTTTGTGAAAAGCTTTTTCTGCACCTATTGAGATGATCATATGGTTTTTATCCTTCAATTTGTTAATATGGTTTATCACATTGATTGATTGACATATATTGAAGAATCCTTGCATTCCCAGGATAAACCCCACTTGACCATGTTGTATGATCCTTTTAACGTGCTGTTGGATTCTGTTTGCTAGTATTTTGTTGAGGATTTTTGCATCTATGTTCATCAGTGATATTGGCCTGTAGTTTTCTTTCTTTGTGACATCTTTGTCTGGTTTTGGTATCAGGGTGATGGTGGCCTTGTAGAATGAGTTGGGGAGTGTTCCTCCCTCGGCTATATTATGGAAGAGTTTGAAAAGGGTAGGTGTGAACTCTTCTCTAAATGTTTGATAGAATTTGCCTGTGAAGCCATCTGGTCCTGGGCTTTTGTTTGTTGGAAGATTTTTAATCACAGTTTCAATATCAGTGCTTGTAATTGGTCTGTTCATATTTTCTATTTCTGCCTGGTTCAATCTCTAAACACTGTGCATTTCTAAGAATTTCTCCAGTTCTTCCAGGTTGTCCATTTTATTGGCATAGAGTTGCTTGTAGTAATCTCTCATGATCCTTTGTATTTCTGCAGTGTCAGTTGTTACATCTCCTTTTTCATTTCTACTTCCTCTGATTTGAGTTTTCTCCTCTTTTCTTGATGGGTCTGGCTAGCCGTTTATCAGTTTTGTTTATCTTCTCAAAGAACCAGCTTTTAGTTTTATTGATCTTAGCTATAATGTCCTTCCTTTCTTTTTCATTTATTTCTGATCTTATATTTATGATTTCTTTCCTTCTGCTAACTTTGGGGGATTTTTGTCTTCTTTCTCTAATTGCTTTAGATGTAAGTTTTGATTGTTTATTTGAGATGTTTCTTGTTTCTTGAGGTAGGATTGTACTGCTATAAACTTGCCTCTTAGGACTGCTTTTGATGCATCCCATAGGTATTGGGTTGTCGTGTTTTCATTGTCATTTGTTTCTAAGTATTTTTTTTAATTTTCTCTTTGATTTCTTCAGTGATCTCTTGGTTATTAAGTAGTCTACTGCTTAGCCTCCATGTGTTTGTATTTTTTACAGATTTTTTTCCTGTAATTGATATCTACTCTCATAGCATTGTGGTCAGAAAAGATACTTGATACAAATTCAATTTTCTTAAATTTACCAAAGGTTGATTTGTGACCCAAGATATGATCTATCCTGGAGAATATTCCATGAGCACTTGAGAAGAAAGTGTATTCTGTTGTTTTTGGATGGAATGTCCTATAAATATCAATTAAGTCCATCTTGTTTAATGTATCATTTAAAGCTTGTGTTTCCTTATTTATTTTCATTTCGGATGATCTATCAATTGGTGGAAGTGGGGTGTTAAAGTCTCCTCTTATGATTGTGTTACTGTTGATTTCCCCTTTTATGACTAACATTTGCCTTATGTATTGAAGTGTTCCTACGTTGAGTGCATAAATATGTACAACTGTTATGTCTTCTT
Organism: Tursiops truncatus; assembly: GCF_011762595.2. Classification (NCBI taxonomy): domain Eukaryota; kingdom Metazoa; phylum Chordata; class Mammalia; order Artiodactyla; family Delphinidae; genus Tursiops; species Tursiops truncatus. The sequence goes on from NC_047037.1 coordinate 124,985,356, forward strand.
TTGGACTGATCCCTTGATCATTATGTAGTGTCCTTCTTTGTCTCTTGTAACAGTGTTTATTTTAAAGTCTATTTTGTCTGATATGAGAATTGCTACTCCAGCTTTCTTTGATTTCCACTTACATGGAATATCTTTTTCCATCCCCTCACTTTCAGTCTGTATGTGTCCCTCGGTCTGAAGTGGGTCTCTTGTACACAACATATATACAGATCTTGTTTTTGTATCCTTTCCGCCAGTCTATGTCTTTTGGTGGGAGTAGTTAATCCATTTACATTTAAGGTACCGGTCAATATGTATGTTCCTCTTACCATTTTCTTAATTCTTTTGGGTTTGTTATTGTAGTTGTTTTCCTTCTCTTGTGTTTCCTGCCTAGGGAAGTTCCTTTAGCATTTGTTGTAAAGCTGGTTTGTCACACTGAAATCTCTTAGCTTTTGCTTGTCTGTAAAGGTTTTAATTTCTCCGTTGAATCTGAATGAGATCCTTGCTGAGCAGAGAAACCTTGGTTGTAGGTTTTTCTCTTTCATCACTTTAAATATGTCCTGCCACTCCCTTCTGGCATGCAGATTTTCTGCTGAAAGATCAGCTGTCAACCTTCTGGGGATTCCCTTGTATGTTATTTGTTGTTTTTCCCTTGCTGCTTTTTTTTTTTTTTGTATTTAAGTTTTGATAGTTTGATTAGTATGTGTCTTGGTGTGTTTCCCCTTGGATTTATCCTGTATGGTACTCTCTGCACTTCCTGGACTTGATTGACTATTTCCTTTCCCATATTAAGGAAGTATTCAACTACAATCTCTTCAAATATTTTCTCATTCCCTTTATTTTTCTCTTCTTCTTCTGGGACACCTATAATTCGAATGTTGGTGCATTTAACGTCCCAGAGGTCTCTGAGACTGTCCTCAATTCTTTTCATTCTTTTTTCTTTATTCTGCTCTATGGTAGTTATTTCCACTATTTTATCTTTTAGGTCACTTATCCGTTCTTCTGCCTCAGTTATTCTGCTATTGATTCCTTCTAGAGAATTTTTAAATTCATTTATTGTGTTGTTCATCATTGTTTGTTTGCTCTTTAGTTCTTCTAAGTTCTTGTTCAACACTTCATGTATTTTCTCTATTTTATTTGCAAGATTTTGGATCATCTTTACTATCATTATTCTGAATTATTTTTCAGGTAGACTGCCTATTTCTTCTTCATTTGTTTGGTCTGGTGAGTTTTTATCTTGCTCCTTCATCTGCTGTGCTTTTCTCTGTCTTCTCATTTTGCTTAACTTACCGTGTTTGGGGTCTCCATTTCACAGGCTGCAGGTTCGTAGTTCCCATTGTTTTTGGTGTCTTCCCCCAGTAGCTAAAGTTGGTTCAGTGGGTTGTGTAGGCTTCCTAGTGGATGGGACTGGTGCCTGTGTTCTGGTGGATGAGTCTGGATCTTGTCTTTCTGGTGGGCCAGACTGGGTCTGGTGGTGTGTTTTGGGGTGTCTGTGACTTTATTATGATTTTAGGAAGCCTCTCTGCTAATGGGTGGGGTTGTGTTCCTGTCTTGCTATTTGTTTGGCATAGGGTGTCGAGCACTGTAACTTGCTGGTCATTGAGTGGAGCTGGGTCTTAGCGTTGAGATGGAGGTCTCTGGGAGAGCCTTCGCTGTTTGATATTATGTGGATCCAGGAGGTCTCTCATGGACCAATGTCCTGAACTTGGTTCTCCCCCCTCTGAGGCACAGGCCTGACACATGCCTGGAGCACCAAGATCCTGTCAGCCTCAAGGCTCAGAAGGAAAAGGAGAAAGAAAGAAAGAAAGAAGAAAGAAAGAAAGAAAGAAAGAAAGAAAGAGAGAAAGAAAGAAAGAAAGAAAGAAAGAAAGAAAGAAAGAAAGAAGAAAGAAAGAAAGAAAGAAAGAAAGAAAGAAAGAAAGAAAGAAAGAAAGAAAGAGAAAGAAAGAGAGAGAGAAAGAGAAAGAGAGAAAGAGAGAGAGAAAGAGAGAAAGAAAGAAAGGAAGGAAGGAAGGAAGGAAGGAAGGAAGGATGGAAGGAAGGAAATAAAGAAAAGAAAGAAAGAAGGAAAGAAGGAAGAAAGAAGAAATAAAGTTATTAAAACAAAATATTAAAAAATATTAAAAATAAAAAAATTTTGAGTAATAAGAAAGAAAGAAAGAAAGAAAGAAGGAAAGAAAGAAGAGAGCAACCAAACCAAAAAATATATCCACCAATGATAACAAGCACTAAAACCTATACTTAAAAAAAAAAAAAAAAAAACGGACAGAAAGAACCCTGGGACAAATGGTAAAAGCAAAGGTATACAGACAAAATCACACAAAGAAGCATATACATACAAACTCACAAAAAGAGAAAAAGGAAAAAATATATATACTTATTTATTTAAATAAAAGGAAGAGAGCAACCAAATCAATAAACAAATCTACCAGTGATAATAAACTCTAAATACTAAGCTAAGATAAACATAAAACCAGAAAGAAATTAGGTGCAGAAAGCAAACCCCAAGTCTACAGTTACTCCCAAAGTCCAACGCCTCAATTTTGGGATGATTTGTTGTCTATTCAGGTATTCTACAGATGCAGGGTAAAGGAGCAGCTGATTAGGGGGCTCTGGCTCACTCAGGCCGGGTGGAGGGAGGAGTATGGAATGTGGGGCGAGCCTGCAGAGGCAGAGGCCAGTGTGACATTGCAACAGCCTCAGGTGCGCCGTGTGTTCTCCCGGGAAAGTTGTCCCTGGATCACAGGACCCTGGCAGTGGCAGGCTGCACAGCCTCCCAGTAGGGGAAGTGTGGATAGTGACCTGTGCTTGCACACAGGCTTCTTGGTGGCTGCAGCAACAGCTTTAGCATTTCATGCCCATCTCTGGTGTCTGCGCTGATAGCCGTGGCTTGTGCCAGTTTCTGGAGCTCGTTTAGGCGGTGCTCTGAATCCCCTCTCCTCACGCACCCTGAAACGATGGTCTCTTGCCTCTCAGGCAGTTCCAGACTTTTTCCCGGACTCTCTCCCGGCTAGCTGTAGTGCACTAGCCCCCTTTGGGCTGTATTCACACAGCTAACCCCTGTCCTCTCCCTGGGATCTGATCTCCGAAGCCCGAGTCTCAGCTCCCAGCTCCCACCTGCCCCGGTGGGTGAGCAGACAAGCCTCTCATGCTGGTGAGTGCTGGTCAGCACCGATCCTCTGTGCAGGAATCTCTCTGCTTTGCCCTCTGCACCCCTGTTGCTGCATTCTCCTCTGTGGCTCCGAAGCTTCTCCTCCCCCGCCCACCTCCCATCTCCACCCGCGAAGGGGCTTCCTAGTGTGTGGAAACCTTTCCTCATTCACAGCTCCCTCCCCAAGGTGCAGGTCCCGTCCTTATTCTTTTGTCTGTTTATTCTTTTTTCTTTTGCCCTACCCAGGTACGTGGGGAGTTTCTTGCCTTTTTGGAAGTCTGAAGTCTTTTGCCAGCATTCAGTAGGTGTTCTGTAGGAGTTGTTCCACATGTAGATGTATTTCTGATGTATTTGTGGGGAGGAAGGTGATCTCCATGTCTTACTCCTCTGCCATCTTAAAGGTCTCTGGTCTCTGTTTTTCATTCTTTTATGGCAAAATGCTTGAATAGATTTAATTTACAGTACTTTAAAACTTTTTAAAGGATGATTCTGGTCTAATTCATTGCCCTAATAATTATAATAATATAATACAAATAATTATATTAATTTTACCTAATCCTTCTTATCAACAGTATGATCATCTTGACAGTTATATGAAGGAAAACAGAAAAATCACATCCAAATTATAAATTGAGGTAAAATTTTGGACCAGAACCTATTCATGTACCTTAGGAAATAAAGGCATAACTATAGAATTTTTAAATTACTATGGACAGGGCTTCCCTGGTGGTGCAGTGGTTAAGAATCCACCTGCCAATGCAGGGGACATGGGTTTGAGCCCTGGTCCAGGAAGATCACACATGCCACAGAGCAACTAAGCCTGTGTGCAACAACTATTGACCCTGCACTCTAGAGCCCGTGAGCCACAACTACCGAGCCCACAAGCCACAACTACTTAAGCCCGTGCACCTAGAGCCCATGCTCTGCAATAAGAGAAGCTGCCACAATGAGATGCCTGTGCACCGCAATGAAGATTAGCCCCCACCCACTGCAACAAGAGAAAGCCCACACACAGCAATGAAGACCCAATGCAGCCAAAAGAAATTAAAAAAAAAATTACTAAGGACAATATCCTATCTAACCAATCTCTTTCTCCCTAGTATTCCCTTATAGCCATGTTTTTCTACTTTGCATTATTTTAGACCAAAGTCTATACTTTAAGTATAGATGTGTACTTTTTATTTACCACTCTTCTTTCTCCTCCTTCAAACACCTCTTTTTCTGTCTCCCTGTCTGTCTCTGTCTCTTTCTCTCTGTCCCTCTCTTTCTTTTGTTCTTTCTTACATACCTACACCCACACACACACAATCTTCTTGAGTCTTATAATCAATGACCCATGAAACATTTGTTCATGGTCGCTCCCTTTTTTACTTTTCAGAAAAGGAATATGACAGTACCTGTTTCTATATAGGAAAATCAGTGGAAATTTGAAGTAAATTTCTAGATGTTTGTCCATAGTATAAAATTTGTTTAAGTATTAAAGTGTTATACTCTTAATTACTCAAATTTTACCTTCATTGTACTTATACAGAGGGACACACATGAATCAGAAGCAATATTTGTAGTCTTTCTCCTCAGTTATATTGAACATACATTTTATCATGGAGCTACCAGAGGAAAAAAAAAGTATTCTCCAAGATGTTGACCCAAAATCAAATTCCTTTTTCCAGAGAACTGTTTCGTATTTGTTCCTAAGGTAATAAGAGTTTATCATGTACAAATGACATACAGAAAAAAGAATATGTAATTGCCAGGAAGAACTAAAATTTTTTTCAAAACTTTTCTGGGTTCTTTCATTTCTACTTATAAAGTCACTGAAGTGACAAGACATCAAATAAGGAAATTCCCCTCTGATTGTAACTTATACTGGGTCAGAGATGCCTAGAAGAGTAGATATGGCCTGGGACAAACCGTAGGAGGTTATCAGTAATACAGTAGTAAATTTCCACCCTATGTAAAAAATATCCTTCAGGACTGACAAGTCCCTATGGGAGTAACTTGAACTTTATGTGTCATATGAAAACACTGTGCAAATTCACTTCTCTCTGCCTTTTCTATCCCTAGCATAATAGAATCAATCTAGTTCCAACTAAGTTATTTTCCTCTATATTTTCATAAACCTAACTGTAAAAAGGAGGGTCCATCCTGTTGTTTTTGTGGGTATATTTATTTATAAACTTCTAAAATTTTTATATAAGGAAAAGGATTATATCTTTGAAGTTATGCAGAGTGTAACAGTAAAAAGGAGGGAGAAAGAAAGGAGACAGGATATGAAGAAAAGTACACCTGGAATAAAAATCTCTTCTTGAAAATATCTGTAAAAATTTCTTCTTGAAAAGATCTGTAAAAATCTCAGCTACCACTTAAACATGTATCACAAATCATTAAGTGTAGTCTTAACAACAGACTCCACACCCACACAGCTGGAACTCACAGTGGTCATCGTCCCCTTCTCGAGGGGAACTGAGCCATTTAATATAGGTTTCTGACTTTCCAAGGTCTACTTCTTAATCTTTAATTCCTTGCTGTTTTCAGCAGGGTAGGGACAACAAATTAAATATGAGGGGTTCAAAAAGCCAGGAACACATTTTCCCAATACTGTAGCCTCCATGGTTCCCATAATCTCCAGCATATAAAACCTACAAATGGCTCCCATCTTGGAATAAGGCCTGGGTGAGTATGAATGAGAAGAACTGCTTATGGGTAAGGGCTGTAACTTCATCACACACTTTGCTGGTGGCACCCATCATTAATAATTTTTTTAAAAATTTTTAAATGTTGCTTATTTATTCCTTTTTCAACATCCACATTAAAACTGGCTCTTCTGTAGTCTTCCCAAAACATTCTTTTTTTAATTAGAGTATAGATGATTTACAATGTTGTATTCGTTTCAGGTGTACATCAATGTGAATCTGTTATATATATACATATTGGGATTGACATATACACACTACTATATATAAAACAGATAATTAATAAGGACCTACTGTATAGCACAGGGAACTCTACTCAGTACTCTGCAATGGGCTATATGGGAAAAGAATCTAAAAAAGAGTGGATATATGTATATGTATTAGTACTTTTTTATAGTTGGTATTTAACACATATCTGTTTGATAGAATAAAAGAGTGAATGAATAAAATCACAATAGCAATATATCAAATAAAGCTGATATCTGGGGCTGAAAATATGGCATCTTGGAGACGTATTTCCTTCAGATAGACTAAAATAAAATACTGGTGCTATCAAACTGTCTCAGTTGTAATTCACCCACATTTGGCCCTTACCTCTCAGCTGGCAAAATTCCTGTAAGACTTTATTAGCTTTTTTACTTTTCCCTTTTTCTGATTTCAAATTTTTCTCATTATTAAGCAATTCATTGTATTTTTGGATTGAAATTCCCCTTTGGATTGTGATAGAAAAAATTGAGGTGCAAAAATAAAAGTCATTTGCAAGGGCACTACAGTGACTCAGCTGCTGAAAAGACTTCAAACTGAGCTTTCAATATTCTGACATATAGCCCCAAATAGTATCATAATTATTGTTTGATCACCACCAGAAGCTTTCCAAGTGACCTCGTCCAGAATAGAATCTTAGTCATTTCTCAACCAGACAACACACAAACAAGTCTATGTACTTTCTGAGACTAATCTAGGTATACTAGGTAGGAATAAGAGAAATAGTTATTTCTTTCAACTCAGTGAAAAATTGTTCCCTTTTTGTGTGGATTTGTATCAAGGAGCTTATTGCATTTATATATTTCTTTTTCTTACTGAATTTACAATTTATTTGAGATTTAGTTTGAATTTTTTCAAAGAAAATAACCTGAAAGTTTAGGAAAGCTTCCTCAGCACCATACAAAATAAAGTATTTCTTCAACATAGAATTTGCTACCCATGGATTTTTTCTAATTAACTGCACAAATCAGATTTTAATGAGAGTAATTATATTCAACATTAATTGCCTTCTCCAAATTATGAATCATAAAATGTTTGCTAAATATCCAATTTTAATATTCCAGAAAAAAATTGTATTCATTTCTTAACCAGGGTTATGGAGAAACATATTAAATGGATTATGTTCCAAAGCCAAATAATTAACAAAAAAGAGGAAAAAAAATTTGTGTAGTATATTTGTTTTATATGACCCCCAATATTTAATACATTTAAATCTCATATTCCTATTATGTCTCTTAATATTATTAAATAAACTTAGCTTGACAATAAACACAAGTTCCCAAATAAGTATTACACCACTCTAGGGTGTAAAACTATTTCTTCTCCAATGTTTACCTATGTTTTGTTTTTCATCTACAGCATTGACATTTTTTTTTGATGGACATAGTAATTAATTATCGAGTATTTAAGTTTCACAGAAGAAATATTAATTTGAGTGCTGTCCTCAAAGTGCAAATAAGCTGCTCGAGAACAGTGTTTTCACAGAGTTCAAAGCAGATTCTAACCTGAATGTTACAGTACAAAAGAAATATAGAAAAGGGAGTTGTCCTTATTGGCTAGAAAGTAGTAAAACCCAAGAAAGAGATGAAAGTAAAAGCTGAAAAATGAGAAGATAGCAGGGGTTCAAGGTATTCAGAAATATGAAGGTTGAGTACAAGTTAAAAACTCAGAACACATGAAGATGTGATACTTTTCGTCATCAAAGTTATGATGAAAACTGTAAGTAAATAAAACTCTGAAGAAATTAGTGTATAAAAGAAAAAAGAAAGTTAAAGACTAATCCTTGAGAAACTCCACTGACTGGGATGTAGGGGGAAAAGAAGTGCCAGTGGGGAAAAAATTGGGGATGTTGTAGTGACACAGAAAAGGGTAAGAGAGTTTTTCAAGAAGGCAGTTCTCAATAGAATCACATGCAGCTGAATAGCCCAAGAGGTTGAGAATTTTAAAAGGCCATTGATTTTCACTAGAAATATGTCACCAATGACATTCCCATAAGCAGTTTCAGGAGGCTAAGATTCCATGTCAAAGTTTATGAACAAAACAGATAATGGAAAAATGAGAGTGAGTGTAGACTATTTCTTGAAAGAGTTGGTCATAAAAAGGAAGAAAATAAATTCAAAGTTCATTCAATAGGCATCAGGTTCCAAAGAAAAGCATTAATTTGTTTAAAGTAATTGACCACTAGGCATGACTAATAGCAAGAAAGATTTTTAAAAAGAAAGAAACAAAAAGAGAGATTGAGTACCCTAAGGAGAATGGGTTATGGTGAGGTATGGGAGCAATGCATGAAAATCTCCATTCAAGGATGGGTTCCAACACAGAGAAGAAAAATTAACTTTAGAGAGTAAAGTAGAAATAATAGTGGTTAACATTTACTGAGCAGTGGTTATGTGCAAAGAGCTCTACATTATCTCCTTAAATACTTATAAAAACCTTGTCATCATTCCTGTTTCACCTAGGAGGAAATTGGAACTAAAAGAAGTTAAGTAACTGCCTAAGATCATCCAGAAAGTACGAGGCATTATCTACACACAAGCTTACCTGACTTCAAGCTTAACCTTGAAAATTCTTATTTCTGATTAATTGCCTGGTGTCACAATGTGTAAAAGCACAATTCTCATTCAGTGTGATTAGTAGAAGTTATATTCTTAAAACTAATCTACAAACACATAATTTGGACACCCACAACTTCTGATACTGAAAATACAGACTCTTCATCCAATGTTTGCTGCATAGATTATACTCAGAGAGGCTCTGAAGGTGGAGAAGAATAAATCCTTATTCTTGCAGCAGTCTCCTTCTAAGGAGAAGTCCCTTGATCTCTATTAGTGGGGTGCACACATAGAGAAATTATGTGAGGCTGATTTCAGTAATCTTACTTCAAGGAGCCAGAAGAAATTTTTTTCTACCATGCTACCTCTTTATGGATATTGGAGCAGTGTGCAAACCCTAAGTTGACACCTCCCTCCCCAGCCATCTCTAATCATACAAAGCCCTATCTCAGTGAAGAAAGTGAGCATCAAAATTTGTCATTAAACTAAAGAGAATGTTATCTCAATCTTCCCCCTATTGCTAAATTCAAAGGATGCTTTTCAATCTTTTCCCACTTCTCTGTAGAATTTGAAGCAGTTCCATACATACTCTTTTTGGAAGTTCTCACCTCCCTTTGCTCTATTGACTATAGTCAACCCTGGATTATTTTCCACCTACCTGGTTTTTCCTTCTCTTCGTTTTTCACAGGCTCCTCTTCCTCTGCTCATCCTTTAAATGTTGGAGCTTCCTCTACTCATCCTCTTCTTTCTCTTTCTTCACACTATCCCTAAAACATCTCATTCCCTCTAAGGACTTGAATTACCAAGTCCTTTATGCTGATGAGTTCTAGAAGCATATCTTTAGCTTGGACCTCTCTGCTGAGCTCCAGATCCATTGGTACAACTCTAAACCTCCCACTCTGTGTGTCCTGTAGAAGTACCCCATCATTTTCCTAATAACCTATTCCTCTTATGTAGCCACTCCTTTGATAAAACAGTCAGCCAATACAGAAAACTAGCAATCATCTTTGAGGTCTTCTTCTTTTTCATCTCCTCTTTACATTCAATCCAATCACCAAATTTAGTAAATCCTATTCTCAACATCTCTCAAATCTTCTCTTCCTCTTCATCCACAGCATAAATATCATATTTGGGGACTCATCTCTTCTTGCATAAATTACTTTTTAATAGCAAAATATGTCTGGGTGTCAACTGCAGAAAAATAATATGTCATTTCCAATATGTGCACATGCCCTTCCCAATGTCTGAAATATGGTTTTCTTCCATCACTATTGACTGATTCTTACTTATCAGCATGATCACTTTCTCCAGGGTACCATGTCTTATTGCATCAATCAAGTTTGTTTGTCTCCCCCATATTCTCTTAGTGTCTGTGCTTTCCTCCATCATAATTTGCTTGATTGATTACTAACAGGTTTACTACTATTATTCGAATTTCAGTCCCTCTGTTACCAAACACGGTTCTTTTTGCCTGATGCACTTCAAGCCAAAATGCTGAGACACAGAAATCTTCAGTAAAGAGAGGGTTTATTTGAAAAGTAGCCAAGCATGGAGACAGGAGAAAAACCTCAAATCCACTTCCCTGAAGGCAAGGACTTGTGGTATTTATGGCTTAAAGAGTAAAGAAGCAGGGTGGGGAGCATGGGGAGCGTAGATACAGGTGATTGGAAAAAGGTGCCATAGTGATCATCCTGTGCAGGTATAACTAGGCTACAGGCCTCTGCACATTCAAAAGGTCACCAAGCAGACACTTGCACATGCCCAGTTGAAGGGTCACTGGTCCCATGCAGTCTTAAACAGCTCAGCTCGAACTAGGCAGAACTGTCTCTTGAAAACTATTTATGGTTTAAGCAAACATCTTATTGTTTAGGCTATGTGCAACGTGGAGGACATGCAAGTCTTTTGTGGCAGCAATTAAAATGACCTTGACTAGTAAAGGCAGATTACAGGAGAAATGGATTTAATTAATGATTATCCATGGTTTCACCTTGAAGGCAAAAAAATAAATAAAAAAAGGTATTTGGAAGCAGTAGGTATATTAGTTTAGAGCACCAGATTAAGAATAAAATAAACTTGGATTTGAATCCTGAAACTTCCACTTAATAGTTATGTGTATATATGTAGAAGGGAGCAGGCAGGCTTACCTCTCTAAACTCCAGCCTCTGTATCTGTAAAATATATTTCAATAATATCTTCTTTTTAGGGTTTCTTTTAAGATTAAACTGAAATAGTACATAGGCTTTGACACAATGCCTTAAATATGATAGAGTGACATCATTTTGCCCATTTTGCCCAACTGGTAACTGGTACATAGTAGATATTTAAAGGATATAAACATTTGCTATGGATGCCCCCTTGTTGACAGCAGTGGTCAGTGAACTCCTGAAGCAATGGCAAGCAGACAGAGAACTAGTGGAGCCTTCAGAATATTGACACACTTTTACTGATCCTAGAATGCCTGAATGATTGCAGGCATTGATGAAAGGCTATACAAAGTCTCAAGCTCGGCTTTAAGGAAAACACTTTCATGAAGGTCTGCACTTTTATCTCATAATAAAAAGTTCCCTCCAAGCTCAGTCCCTCTCTAATCACCATAAAATCTACATCCCATTGTATGCAACATATTGCTTGTCAGAAATAAGAAACATAATTCCTCATATTTAATCTTTACTCCCAGTTCAGAGATATTGTCTTTGGGGCTCTAAACCAGAAATGTTATCTTCTTAAAAGCTCTTGATGTGGGGCTTGCCTGGTGGTGCAGTGGTTAAGAATCCGCCTGCCAATGCAGGGGACACGGGTTCAAGCCCTGGTCCGGGAGGATCCCACATGCTGCGGAGCGACTAGTCCCGTGAACCACAACTACTGAGCCCGTGTGCCAAAACTGCTGAAGCCCGCATGCCTACAGCCTGTGCTCCGCAACGGGAGAGGCCACCGCAATGGGAAGCCTGTGCACCACAGCGAAGGAGTAGTCCCCGCTCGCCGCAACTAGAGAGGGCCCGCGCACAGCGACAGAGACCCCAAAGCAGCCAAAATTAAATAAAATAAAATAAATAAGTAAATTTATATAAAAAAAAAAAAGCTCTTGATGTGAACTCTACACTCATCATTTACCCTTGGGAAAGTTCCAAAATCACCCTATATCTTACTGATATCTGGTACCAGGGATAAAACATAAAATAGATGAAGATATCTGTTCTAAATTACTGAAAAAACATTTCAAAAGGAACTGTAGGTCAACCCCAGATCTTCTTATCCATAGATAAGGCCAGATATTAGAGAGCTATGAAGAACTCATGTTCTGCAATAAAGAAAATACAGATGATTCTTCTTTTTTTAATTTTTAAAATTTTTATTTTATTTTGGAGTATAGTTGATTTACAATGTTGTGTCAGTTTCAGGTGTACAGCAAAGTGACTTAGTTATACATACACATATATGTACTGAAAAGAAAGATGAGTCTTCTGATTTCAGATCTTTAACCTTTGAGTTCAGCTCGATCTTTGTTTGAATAACCCCCTCTGAAGGCTAATTAAAAGGTTTGTGAAATAAATGAAATACATTTATAATATTCTCCAGTGTGTTTCTCTATGCTGTAGAAAACAATTTTTCTAAAAACACTTGTTCATACAGCTACAGGGATGAAACTTTCTCATAAGGAATGAGACCTAAGGACTAGCCCAATTGATATTATTGCTGTATCACTAAATCTTGAAGTATGGTCAGAGGTGATCTCTTTGGTTGTCCATAAACTGCAAGAGCTCAGACTAATCTCTTCTGAAGGAAAGAGGGAAAATCCAACTGAATGATTTCTAAAATCCTCTGGATTGGAAATAAATGATGCTTGCTTGTACACTTAGGCTGAATGTCTAAGATAAAACCCCATCTAATAACATGCATTTCATACCTCATTGAAGCAACATCTTCCTTGGCTTGGCTACTGTTTCTTCACAATCTATTTGGGCAACATGAAATAAATTTCCGTTCTGAAACCTAAGTTTCCCAAGAGGAAGAATAATTCATTTTTTTCAATAGTTGGTCTTCATATTTATCTTTATAGTTTATCAAAGAAAAGGAAAAAAACCTCACATATGTCATCCCATTTAATTCTTGTCTTGGTCAGTGACTGTTTGGTGAGGGAAAGCATTTTCTTCAACAAGGGCAAATAAAAGGAGTTTTATTAGAAGGCTACAAAAGGAAATGTTCATGGATATTCATAGGTAAGATATAAAGTATAGCAGGGCCTCTTAGAAAGAGATTAGGAACTGGAAATTCAGTAACTGAAAACATCTCTCCTGGTCAACATGATTTCTCATCTCCTTCTCTCTAACGGACTTTACCTCCTGGTCCCCAGTCTAATCCACCACACTCATTGTTTTCATTCAGCATGAGTATGCCATGGGTCATATCAAAATTTGCAGGAAGATACTGCTTCAGGTCATTTTCTCTAAAAGGAAATTATAAGTACAGTAGATCTTTGGAGTTTCATGAGCTCCTCCATTATTCATGGGGCCCCATTACCCTTGGTCAAATAGCAATTCCCTCTAACTAGTCCACAGCATCCAGATGGAAAATAGGTGCATATATGGTAATGTGGAAGGAAAAAAGAATCAACATTCTAGTCAGCAAAGTCAATCAAAGTTGGCCTCTTTTTAATGGGTTGTTAAGTAAAATTTTCCTGGATCTCAGAGAAAAAATAGGGGAATATCTCTTTATGAGGGAATTGAACCATAAGAAAATGCTGTTTTGTGGTCAAAAAGAGTCAAACATCATCAATTTTATGTGGTCCAACTTAATAAAAAATGTATAACCAGACAAATCATTCTGATTATTGCTATTAGAGATGGTAAAATTTTGTTAATGTATTTATTTATGTACTTGAGTTAAACCATCCTGCTTTTCACTTCAATGGATTTGTTTTTCTTGAAGAATATCTGGAATAATCTTTCTATTCATTAATAAAGATTTTTTGCTCAGTTTTATGAGTCTATATTTTTCTTCCACTTAATCAAAAATATCCAGAGGTCCTGGTTATGGGACCATCAGAGGTGATTTTCTCTTAATCACATTTCATTAAAAATTTGTCAGTTTATTCTTCCAAAACAAAACAAAAAAAATGCATGTTCATAGAAAACAAACTTATGGTTACCAAAGGGGAAAGAGGTGGGTGAGGGAGGGATAAATTAGGAGTTTGGAGTTAACTGATACACACTACTGTATATAAAATAGATTTTAAAAGGACCTACTGAATAGCACAGGGAATTACATTAAATATCTTGTAATAACATAAAATGGAAAAGAATCTGAAAAAGTATACATATATAAATATATAGAGAATATATATATATATATATATATATATATATATATATATATATATATATATATAACTGAATCACTTTGCTGTAACAAACCTGAACAGTTATACTTCAAATAAACAAATAAATAAAACTGTTCTCCCCAAAAAAGTTAATTAATAAACAAATGAAAATCAAAAAATGCATGTGCATAAATAAGTACAGTCCCTGAGAGCCTAGATGTCCAGTATAATCACTAACAAAAGAAGAGGAGATGGGCATAGTCATGTGGTTCTTTTTCCCCAAGCTTAAGAAACAGGGAGGTCTAAAATAAAGTATGGAAGAGTAAAAACAGCATGATTTGATTTCAGTTCCAAGTTCTTCCAGCTACCAGTTTTCCAATCTTGGGTGTGTCAGTAAACCAGCTGAACCTCTCTGGCTGCACATGGAAACTGTGGAATGAAAGTAGCTACAAGGGAGAGTTGATGTGAGCACTGATTGAAACCATACACTTATTTGTCCTTCTCTGTTAGAGCAGAGATACAATAGGAGGGGAATAAAGACACAAGCCCTTTTGGACTTCTGAGTGCTTATATTCCAGTGGAGGACACAGATAATAATCAAAGGATCATATGAACAAAGGTAATGAATAATTAAGGTAAATTCTCTGAAGGAGAATAATGCTCTGAGAACATAGGGAAGGGGGGTGCAGGCAGAGGAATAGGTCCTATGGCCAAAAGGCGCATGATTGGAACAAGGTAATGGCAAAAGATCTGTGTGGCCAAATGACGAGAAGCCTGATGTGAAATGGGGCTGCAGTTGTAGTTAGGGTCCAGAAATTACAACCTTAATTTATCCAATGAACATGAGAAATTATTAAATATTTTTAGAAGAGTAATTATATGATGAGATTTGAAATTCAAAAATACCAGCCTGGCTACAGTGTGGATAAGAAATTAGAAGGGGGTCAAAAAGAGTGCAAAGATTAATCCAGTTATCCAGTGAGAAACAATGGCAGCCTTGGATTCAGAGGAATAGAACTAAGTCTTGATGTTGTGTTGGATTAGGAGAATAATAATGAGAGGGATAAGGTATAACTCATAAGTTTCTGGCTTTGTAAGATACAAGTTGGAAACACTGAAAATGAACAAGGTGTATGTGATGGAGAGAGGCAGGTGAACACGTTTTAAGACTTGAATATGAGATGTCTCTGAGGTGTAGAGTGGAGGGAATCCGGTACGCATTTGATTATTCAGATCCGGAGCTCAGTGGAAAAGTTTGGACTATAGCTACAAATTTGTGAGTCATGTGCAGTATATGTGGTAACCAAGGCCTTGCATGAGTATGTATGGAATTTTCTAGGAAGAGAGATTAAAATGAGAAGAATAGAGAGATAAGGATTGAACTTGACCCAGAAGAGGACGAATTGTGCAAAGGAGCCAAAGTTGGAGCACACAGGAGACTGGAGAAAACCAAGCAACAATCATGCTAAAAATCCAGTGTTTTGAAAAGAAGGCCATGGTCAGCACTGCTGAGTGCTGCTGAGGTCAGGTAGAATCAGAACAAAAAGGAGTGCCAAGAACAGTGTAAAGTGCATTCGCCAAATGATACAAGAAGTCAACTCAAGTTGGTTGAACTCTAAGTCACAGAATATATTAATTGAGACCCAGCTGCTGATTTCCTGTGGTAAGACAGAAAGTGAAGACCAGAGAAGAAGGTCTGATGTTCCCTTCACTGGAAATTCATCCCGTTTCAATAAGCCCTTCAGGATCTGTCCAGCTCCCCATCCATCCAGATTCTGCTCAAGCACAACCTTTTTTAAGTAATATTTACTGAAATGCACTGTCTCAGACACTGTTCTAAATACTTTAATGTATAAAATCATTTAAACTACATAACAACCCCATGCAGGAGGATTAGTTACTACCCCTATTTTACAGATAAGGAAAACAAGGCACAGAGAGAGTAAATTTCTTGCTCTAGTCCACCCATCCAGTGAAGTGACAGAGCAGAGATTCAACCCAAGCATTCTGGTTCCAGGGTTTGCACTTTAACCATCATACCATCCCTGCAAAATCTTCCTTAACAGCCCCAAATAGATGTCAATGTCTTTCTTTTATGCTCACATGGCATTTTGTGCATATATCTTCTATGAAACTTGCTATCTACTTTCATAAATGTCTAGAGCAGTAGAATCCAATAGAAATCTGATATGAGTGACAAATGTGAGCCACATACAAAATTTTTGATTTTCTAGTAATCACATTTTAAAAAGAAAAAAGGAAATAATTTTAATCGTATATTTTATTGAGCCCAAGTGTGATGGTTAATTTTCTGTGTCAGTGTGGCTAGGCTATGGCATCCAGTTTTTGCTCAAACACTGATTCAGATATTGCTGTGAAAATATTTTTTAGATATGATTAACATTTTAATCAATAGATTTTAAGTAAAGCAAATTACTCTCTATAATGTGGGTGGGCCTCATCCAATCAGTTGAAGGCCTTAAAAGCAAGGACTGAGATTTCCCAAAGAAGAAGGAATTCAACCTCAAGATTGCAACATAGAAACCCTACCTGTATTAGTTTCTTAGGCCTGTCTTAACAAAATACCACAGACTAGGTGGCTTAAATAATAAAAACTTATTTTTTCACAGTTCTGGAGGCTGGAAGTCCAAGATCAAGGTTTTCCTGAGGCCTCTCTCCTTGGTTTTCAGAGAGGCTTTTTCTCACTGTGTATACACATGGCCATTTCTCTGAGTTCATGCATTCCTCGTGACTCCTCCTCTTCTTATAAAGACACAAGTCATATTAGATTAGGGCCCCACCCTTATGACCTCATTTAACCTTCATTATCGCTTAAAGGCCATATCTTCAAATATAGTTGCACTGTGGGTTAATGCTTCTACATATGAATTGTTGGGAGAGGGAAAAGAGGTGGAAACAATTCAGCCCATAACACTACCTGAGTTTCCAGCCTGCCTGGCCTGCCCTGCAGATCACAGACTCAAGACTGCAATAGCAATTTTTACCTGAATCTCCAGACTGCCAGCCTACTCTGTAGATTTCAGTCCTACCAGCCCCTACAAACACATGAGCCAATTCCTTAAAATAAATCCTTTCTCTCTCTCCTCTCTGTCTGTCTGTCTGTTTCTTTCTCTATCTCTGTTTCTCTCTGTCAGATAGATAGATAGATGAAAGATAGATGATGATGATGATAGATAGATAGATAGATAGATAGATAGATAGATAGATAAATAGATAGATGATAGACAGATGGACAGATAAGTACTATGGGATCTGTTTCTCTGGAAAACCATGACAAATACATCAGTATATCCATAAATTATCAATTCTACAAGTAATCAGTATAAAAATTATTAATAAGATATTTTACATTGTTTTTCATACTAAGTTTCTGAAATATGATTTGCAGTCTATGTTTATAGTACATCTCAGTTTGGACTGGCCACAATTTTTTTTAATGTAATTTCTTTCTTTTAACATCTTTATTGGAGTATAATTGCTTTACAATGGTGTGTTAGTTTCTGAGTTATAACAAAGTGAATCAGCTATACATATACAAATGTTCCCATATCTCTTCCCTCTTGTGTCTCCCTCTCTCCCACCCTCCATATCCCACCCCTCTAGGTGGTCACAAAGCACGGAGCGGATCTCCCTGTGCTATGTGGCTGCTTCCCACTAGCTATCTATTTTAAGTTTGGTAGTGTATATATGTCCATGCCACTCTCTCACTTTGTCACAGCTTACCCTTCCCCCTCCCCATATCCTCAGGTCCATTCTCTAGTAGGTCTGTGTCTTTATTCCCATCTTACCCCTAGGTTCTTCATGACCTTTTTTTTTTCAGATTCTATATATATGTTTTAGCATATGGTATTTTTTTTTCTCTTTCTGACATACTTCACTCTGTATGACAGACTCTAGGTTCATCCACCTCACTACAAATAATTCAATTTTGTTTCTTTATATGGCTGAGTAATATTCCATTGTATATATGTGTCACATCTTCTTTATCCATTCATCTGTTGATGGACACTTAGGTTGCTTCCATGTCCTGGCTATTGTAAATAGAGCTGCAATGAACATTGTGGTACATGAGTCTTTTTGAATTATGGTTTTCTCAGGGTATATGCCCAGAAGTGGGATTGCTGGGTCGTATGTTAGTTCTATTTGTAGTTTTTTAAGGAACCTCCATACTGTTCTCCATAGTGGCTGTATCAATTTACATTCCCACCAGCAGTGCAAGAGTGTTCCCTTTTCTCCACACCCTCTCCAGCATTTATTGTTTCTAGATTTTTTGATGATGGCCATTCTGACCGGTGTGAGATGATATCTCATTGTAGTTTTGATTTGCATTTCTCTAATGATTAATGATGTTGAGCATTCTTTCATGTGTTTGTTGGCAAGCTTTATATCTTCTTTGGAGAAATTTCTATTTAGGTCTTCTGCCCATTTTTGGATTGGGTTGCTTGTTTTTTTGATATTGAGCTGCATGAGCTGCTTGTAAATTTTGGACATTAATCCTTTGTCAGTTGCTTCATTTGAAAATATTTTCTCCCATTCTGAGGGTTGTCTTTTGGTCTTGTTTCTGGTTTCCTTTGCTGTGCAAAAGCTTTTAGGTTTCATTAGGTCCCATTTGTTTATTTTTGTTCTTATTTCCATTTCTCTAGGAGGTGGATCAAAAAGGATTTTGCTGTGATTTGTGCCATAGAGTGTTCTGCCTATGTTTTCCTCTAAGAGTTTGATAGTGTCTAGCCTTACATTTAGGTCTTTAATCCATTTTGAGTTTATTTTTGTGTATGGTGTTAGGGAGTGTTCTAATTTCATTCTTTTACATGTAGCTGTCCAGTTTTCCCAGCACCACTTACTGAATAGGCTGTCTCTTCTCCACTGTATATTCTTGCCTCCTTTATCAAAGATAAGGTGACCATATGTGCCTGGGTTTATCTCTGGGATTTCTATCCTGTTCCATTGATCTTTATTTCTGTTTTTGTGGACTGGCCACATTTCAAGTGCCTAATAGCCACATGTATCTAGTGGCTATCATATCACACAATGTGGCAGAAAGTGTGTGAAGGTATAAACCCCATTTGAACTCCACTCTTTCACTGAGGCTTAGTGAATGCTAGTCTTAATTTCCACTGTCCTAACTGGAGGACCTCTCTGAGAATAGGTGTCCTCATACATGACAGAGGGATAATAGTACCTATTTTAGAGAGTTGTTGGGAAGATCCACTGTAAAGTCTTTAATAGTGTCTGGTAAAGCGTAGAAGCTCCATAAACACCAAGCACTTTCTTTTTCCTCTTAGCCTTCATATCTCTTTTCCTATCCTCCCTCTTTAAGGAAAGGGTCTGTGTTTGTTTCATATTTGTTTCTCCAGTCTGGTATATTGGTATGTGCCCAATAAATGCTTGTGGAATTAATGCATGTTCTTTTGTTACCATCGTGGAGTATGTCAACTGTTGATTTATATTTTCTTTTAATACGTGAGTCTTAAAAATAATTTTGTAGGGCTTGCAAGTTGTGGAACTGTTGACATTGTAGTGGAGAGATGAGTCAAGTTTGAGGGAAGAACCTATTAAGCTAAAGCAAATGTGGCAGCATCACAAATAAAACCAACCAGGTGAGATGTAACACAGATACCTCTGACATAAGAGGACACCAAACTTTTAAGTTCATCACTGTATATAATTTTCCATTACTGAGTATAGATTTGACAAGTGTTAATGAGATGGGATATATTCTCATTAAAGAAAAAAATAAGAAACATATTCACACTGAGTCACAGAAAAATCTAGTGTAGGTGAAAACATTTTTCCCCTGCCAGTGAGTACATTAAGGACCTAATTCATTTGCAACAGTAAAATGTTCTTGTGATTGCCATTTCAGGAAGACCCCTGATGTATTTAGTCAGGGTTCTCTAGAGAAACAGAACAAATAGGAGGTATATAGATGGGGAAAGAGAGTTATTTATAAGGAACAAGCTCACATGATTATTAAGGCTGACAAGTCCCAAGTTCTTCAATCGGCCAGCTGGAGACTCACTAGAACTGATGATGTAGTTCCAATCTGAATACCAGCAGGCAGACCCAGGAAGAGCCGATGTTTCAATTAGAGTCTGAAAGATGCAAAAAAACTGATGCCTCAGCTCAAAGGCAGCCAGGGCAGAAGGAGTTTTCTCTCATGCAGGAAGGAGGTTAAACCTTTTGTTCATTCCAGGCCTTCAACTGATTGGATAAGACCCATCCACATTGCAGAGGACTGTCTGATTTACTCAGTCTACCAATTCAAATGTCAGTCTCATCAGTAAACACCCTCACTGACATCATCATCATCATCATCAATAATGTTTGACCAAATATCTGTGTACCCCATGACCCAGTTAAGTTGACACATGAAATTAACCATCATACCTGACAAGGTACCATATATCGGAGCTTAATATGTCAATAAAGCAAGGATGCTGAATGCTCTCTTTTTTCTCTCTGCTCTGCTTCTTCTCAGTACACTATTTTCTTTCCCTCTTCCTCATGTAAGTGGTGCACCACTATATCCATGCATTTTACCAGATACTCTTTCATATGGTCCCCATAAGAAATGAGGAGAGCCCATCAAATTGGCGACACCCTTGGGGAAGCCATTGCAGCTCAATCTGTTGTTCAACTTTGTCTATTTGAAAATTCAGTTTCCTCAGTGTCCCAGACTTGGTCAGACTTGGGAATTGTAACTTATTCAAGCTACATTCAAGAGGGTTCTGTACAAACCAGGAAAAAATATCTCTTATTAATTATAATGAGAGATATAACTGCCAAAGGGTCCTCTAGCCAAAGCATTCCTTCCTTGTAAAGTTATATCAGAAATCAAATTATAATAAAAATATTACTTAGTGAATATGAATTCAGAGTAAGTGAGGGTTGATATAAACAAGATGTTTAATGACATCAAGCAAAGAATAATGCTACAATTTCAACAATCAGCACTAGAAAGGACAAATCGCAGGAACAAATGTCTCTAGAATTCTCTGCCAAAGTGTACTTCATAGGTTCTTTGTTTTCTTCTTTCATATGCCAGGCTGACAAACTCCCTTTCTTTTCAACTTATTATTTCTTTAAAAAAATATTTAACAGGTTATAAATCAAGTCTTAATTGTTTATAAGCTATTCTGTCTCAGTAAGATAACTTCCAATTTCTGCTCTTAATTTTCTTAAGTTTTCAAAGAGAAGCTCACTCTTTGACATTCTTTTCAGTAATATCCATTTAATCTTTATAGCAATTTCGTTGTGATAATTTATTGCTGATTAATCTTTTGCTATCCTAAAATGTAATGGATTAAAGCAAGAGCCTTTTTTTTTTTTTTTTTTTTTTTTTTTTTTTTTTTTTTTTTTTACTATCACCGCTATTCTCAGCATATTCTCAATGTTATTTTCAGCTCAGGTTATTGGTATAACTGGCATTGGGATGTTTTAATATTTTTAAATGATGTTTGGGGGCTTCCAGACAATTTTTGGAAGGAGTAACTTTTCTATTTCCTACTAAACAGTCTTCTAAACATTTTTCACTCCTTACCACTCATACAGTCATATCCCTCCTGTGTTCTGACCTCTTAGAAATACAAAGAGTGACTGACTAACTGGTCTGTTAGATTACCCCATTTTAAGATGTTAATTATGGTTTAAAATAGAAGGGTACATTCTCTCTTAGATAAGATCATTCTTCAATGCCTTAAACTAAAGGAGCTGGTAGATATGAAGTACAAAAATTAAAGCAGTGTAGATAGAAAAATATTTTTGGTCTGAGAAGGAGACATTTGATTTTGAGGAATTCATTCATTCATAGGAAAACACATATTGACCCACAAGACATAATTCTTTGGTAGGAACTGTCCTTTGGTAACAGACAGCCCAGAAGATAAATTTATACTTAATAAAAGATATTTTAAATCACATTAGTCTTTAGAAAGGGTTTATAATCTTTGGGAAAATTCTCATTCTACAAATAATGTTAAATGAAGAATCACAAGGCATTGAGGCATCTAGTTTTCGACCTCATAACTTATGATACCCTTAAAGTAGCATCACTATGTTAAGGATCTCATAAGAGAAGGATCTTATAAGAGAAGGATCTCATTAGATTCCTGATACTCCTTGGTTACTAGAATGCTGAGACCTCAGAACACATTTTTTTTTCTTGTGGTTTTCCACAGAAAACCATGAAGTTCAAGAAGTTGCTTTTAACTTGCTGTGTTTATTTACTCAACAAATATTTGTTGAATGTTGCTATGTGCCAGAAACTGGCAAAGGTACAAAAGACACTGCAATGAACAGGCATGACACCTGCCCTAAGGAAACTTGAAGTATGAATAAAGGCTCTCAAGCCTGGAATTATGTTGGAAATTTCCATATGGTTCTTTTTTCTTTCTTGCTAACTAGCTAGCATTCTTTCTACAATAGTGTAATCTCATTCTTTCTCTAACTAGCTAGCATCATCTTTCTACCATAGTGTAATTGTTAAGAGAACAAATTCTAGAGGTAAAAGGCTATGATTCATAAACCAGTTCCATGAATAAAAAGAGTTTTAAAAGATTTATTGATAGATAGATGATAGATAGATAGATGCCAGAAGGAATCATAAGCAATGCTCCCATGCAAAGCAGAACTCTGACAATCGTCACTGTTAACGCCAAGATTCATTTTCTAAGAGCAATTTTTTGGTCACAACTACATTGTTTTTTCCTTAAGAAATGGTTTTCACAATATTCTTAGACAATAAACCTTAAATATTTTGTAAATTATTATATTCAACCATATTTTTCTTCTCCCTAGTGAACTGTTTGCCAGTGAAACACAGTTTCACTTTCACTATTTCAAAATGATAGTATAAAAACAGAAGTGAAAGTATGAATCATAATATAATCAGGAGTTCATGGTGAGCTATCCATTTATAACTCAGAAACCACGGGGTATTTCCAAACTGATGTCATTCATAGAAAGAATGCCATGTGTTGTGGGAGAATAAGAAAAATTACCTAGGCTAACTGGGGGCTTTAGAATGCATGTGGGATAGTCCCAGCTAATTTCTTTTTTTAATTTTATCACAAAGATCAAGCTGTATTTCAAATACTTAAATTGACGCTCACCTTGGAAATTACACGCCGGATTCTGGGTTATACTTTTTAATTCTGAAAACTTAGATGATGTACACTGAGATTTTACTTCAGAAGGCATAATACCAGTATAAATGCTTTTTTTTTAAGTTGAAGTGTAGTTGACTTACAATGTTGTGTTAATTTCTGGTGTACAGCAAAGTGAATATATCTATATTCTTTTTCATATTCTTTTCCATTATAGGTTATTACAAGATATTGAATATAGTTCTCTGTGTTCCAGTATAAATGCTTTTTATAATTCAATGTTTTATTTTCTTTAAAAAGCTGTATAAATACTAAAATTACTGTGAAATTTCTTGTAGTTGTTTTACTTATAGGACAAAATTGTAATCTCTGCTCAAATAGTTAAAATTGATTTTATTTTTGTTTTTGTTTTAGCAGGGGAGAAATAAATATAAATTTTATTTTTTCCAACTAAACAATTAAAATAGTATATTTCTTTTCTCTCCACTGTGTTGAGTTTTTTAAGAACTTAAAGAAGACTACAGTGTATGTTAAATAAATTAGTGACATTACAGAGAGGAAACATTATCCAGAAAATGCTTTCCTCTGGATTGTCTACATTTGGTTGGATAATACTTTGGCTGTGTTAGTTCTGCCATATTTGCTGCTATGTTTGCTGGTTAGTTTGTTGTTTTGACCCAGACCCTGATATCCAGTTATGAGTCTAGGCCCGCTGTATCCTTTTTCAATCAGTTGAATGTCCCTGGTTTCCCATTAGTTAATGTTCATGATATGGGGGATTCCACAGAGGTCATCCCACTCACTAACCCAGGTAACACCACTAGTTCACTGTTTGGTTTATGAGGCTCATCCATGAGCCCAGTGGTTTACCCACAATGCTCAGTCCTGCTGCCTGCTATGAACTGTTTTGCTACCCTTGATCTTTCAGTGTGGCTGCAGGTGAATCTGCCAATAGGATGGGTTGACCTCATGTGATTGAGGAACAAATTTTAAAATGTATCAGAATATTGAATTCCTCCTCATTCCATACACAAATAGGAAGAAAAAATGGATTAAATACTTAAAGGTAACCCTCAAAAGTTTTAGAAGAAAATGTAGGAGACAATCTCATAACATTGAAGTAAGGAAAGATGTCTTAAAAATTAAAAATGTTCATCAATTGTAACACATGTATGACTCTGGTGGGGCTATTGATAATGGAGGAGGCTGTGCATGTATAGGGGCAGGGAGTATATGGGATTTCTGGGTACCTTCTGCTCAATTTTACTATGAAGATAAAATTGCTCTGAAACAAAATCTTTTAAGAATAAAAAAACAAACCATTAAGTACAAACTAAAATATGAATAAATTTGATAACAGAAACATTTTAAATATCATACTTTAGATGTCATAAACAAAGTTTAAAAGGCAAGCTAGAGACAGAGAAAATACTTACAAGGCATTTGAGAAATAACTGCCATCTAGAATATATAAAAATATCCTATAAATAAGAAAAAGACAAAAAGCCCAGTAAAGAAATGAATATAAAACTTCAGTTCACAGACAAGCTCTATAGGACCAATAAAGATATGAAAAAAAAAAAGTTGTAACTTACTAATAATAGAAGCATGCAAATTAAAACAAGATACCATTTCATGTCGTCACACTGGAAAAACTTCAAAAGTTTGTTGATGACAAGTAGTGGTAAGGAAGTCGTGGAAATGGGAAATTTCAAATTCTTAATTACCCATGATTAATGAGCAGTGAAGTTTTACAATAGGGAGTATAGTTTAAATTTAAGAAGAAAAAGATTAAGAGATTGAGAGAGCAGATTGGTATAACGCTAAAAACTTTTTGCAATATCTAGCAAAGTTTGAAGGTTAGGACCCAGAAAGTCAACTTCTAAAATATAAATTCCAAAAACATCTAGTACAGGGACACAAGGATAATTCATTGCAACATTTTTTGTAATACCAAAATGTCTGCCATGGGGGAAATGGATCCTCTTAGTTTCATTTGTTTCAATACCAAGCATCCATTTTCTGCATGGAGTCTTACTACTCCCTTCTTAACATAGTTGGAAATGAGGCACTGACCATATCTCCTTGCTCCTACAGACTCCTCCCTTCATCTCCTCCCTACACTTCCCTATTCCTATGGGAAGCACTTTCTAGCTTGGAAAATTCCACACCCCCCCATCATATCTCTGGCCCAGACACTTATTTGGTCGAGGTTCATATTCTTTTTTTCTGCCTTTTCTGGAAATCTTGCCTGATTTCTCCTTCAAATTTCGGTCACTGGCAATTAATAGCCAGAAACAATATCCTGCCTCACACTTCCCCATTATCTGCTTAAATGAGGAGGAACAGAAAGATGAAAAGATATATACAGGGAGAAGAAAAAGTATGGATTAATAACTTCAAATATTATCCTACTATATTCTTATCCTAGCAAATCTTTGCCAGTCAAACCCACACACAAATTGGGGCCTAGCTCTGTGGGTGAGATGAGGAGGGAAGCATGGATATGGGGCAAAGTTCTTGACTCATCTGGAAGTTTTGACTCATACCTGGAGTAGATGTACCTTCATCCATCAATTATCTTATGCTGCCCTCATCCTCCCCACCCTAGGAGCTTGAGCTTGTCACTGGTAAGGGCAGAACATCTCCTGAGGCAAGGTATTACTGGGTGGTTGCACATAGCTGTGAAAAGAGCTGCACTGGGCAACCTAAAGACAACTGTACAAGGGAGAGGGGCTGTCAGTAAGTGCAAGCAATTTGGGTGGTCCAGCCATTCTCTTCCTTCTCAGGCAACATCCTTCTCCAAACCTCTGTGCTTAAAAAGTAAGAGGAAGCCCCCTGCTCCCATTTACAGAGGAGATAATGAGGTTGACTGCCATATTGGTGTCCAGCCCTCTTCTCACCCAACATCCAACACCAGGAGAGTGTTCTACCTCTTTTCTTCTACTCTCTGTGTCTTTCCTTTTTTAATATAATGAATAAATGAATGAATGACAAGTAAATAATTCCCCATATCTCCCATAGTTAACACATGTGAAGAATTGGATATATACTTGTCCCATTTTTTCTTTTGTTAATCACATAATTTGGGGTTTTTTTGGGGGGGGATGTTTGTTTTACATTTCAAATTGAAAGCAGTCACTGCTTATTAACTGACTAGATTACAAAACGAATCAAGGTAGACACCTTAGTTCATCCTTCTAATAAGCCTGTTGATTTGATCTTTTCTGTTGCCAGCATCTCTACCTTCTACAAAATAGATGATCTTCATCATCTTCATTCTACCTCATGGAAAAGATCATTTGAAGGGCCAGCAGAAGTTGTTTGTTTCTTGAAAGCATTGTTCAACAGTATAGATCTCGTGAATCAGATCTTCCATGCAGATGATTCCAAATTTAACAAGAGAGCCAGCAATCAATGTGTTGTCTGTCAGGGCAATTTTGTGCAATATGTGGTTCCACAATCCTCAGCATGTTAACTGAAGCCTTGCTGATCTTCACAAAGGTACCACTGAAGATATGACAATGATGAAGAAGCTGCAACACTTTTCAGACCTTTGGAGTCACACCATGGATACTGATCCTGATGATAAATGCCAGTAATGGGTTCTGCAGGTACATGGAAGTTGCCAGCTTATCTTGCCATCCTAACCATTCTTGTGTCAGTTCTGTACATCTGCCCATATTCCTTGTGATTGGGCTTACCTTTTCATATATAAGATTTGTCCTTGCCTTTCAAAACATCTTTTGGGCAAAATTCTTTCTCAGGTGCCTGATCTTGAGCTCTGTGAAATTCCTTCACTTTTTTTAGGAGTTTCAGCAGGAACCATCTTTTCTTCTCTTCTGCACCCTTCATGGTTCCAGCTGGAAAAAAGGACTACATAACCTATTTTTAGGTTTGGTTTTTTTAAAGGTTGATATTATTCACTTTACTTTGAATTTGCTTTATTTAATCTCACTGTATATTGTGAACAATCATCCCATTTGGGACATTAATATATCCCAATACATCATTTTACAGTGTGTGTGCGCATGTGTGTGTGCCTGTGCGTGCACACACATATGCCATGATTTATTCAATTCCCT
Source organism: Tursiops truncatus (assembly GCF_011762595.2). Classification (NCBI taxonomy): domain Eukaryota; kingdom Metazoa; phylum Chordata; class Mammalia; order Artiodactyla; family Delphinidae; genus Tursiops; species Tursiops truncatus. The sequence continues at coordinate 125,012,522 of NC_047037.1, forward strand.
ACTCATGAACATTCAAATTGTTTATGGTTTTTTGACACTACAAACCATACTACAAATAGCATTATGTCCACATAGTCCTTTATCAGGTGTAAATTTTTTAATGTAAGGTAGACTTCAAGAACTTGAATTGCTATATAATGTATAGTAATTTTAATTCAAATAATTGGTGCCAGGATAGTTGAGGAATCCTACCACCGAAGTAAGGGAACGTTCACATCCCTGAGTATTTGCCAGCGATGGTTGTTATTGCTTGTTTAAAATATTTGCAAATCCAACAGGTGAAAAAATGATTTCTCATTATTGTTCCAATTCAGCATCCCAGGCTAGGGGCCGAGATGTAAATCCCAAGCACAGAGAATTCTGCCTGAGAATCTGAAATTCTTAATTGTACCCATTGGTAGCTCTGTCTCCACCTGATCCTGGTAGAGACCTGCATTCCTCCTTACAGAGGTCTGAGAAAGTTGGAAATAGCCAGTGTTTTCCTTAATAGTGTTTTCTTTCAGCTCAAGAGGATTATGTCAACTGTTATTACAAGGAAAGGCTATCGACATACCAGTTTAAAAAGGAAAAGGTGTGTCCACTGGCTAAAATAAATAAAAGGGCAAAACACATAGAAAGAGTTTTAAACCCTGACACTTACAATAGTACTGAGGAAGCTGGTAGGACAAAGCCAGGCTTAATGCTTGCAAACTCAGGGTACTCCTGACCTTTTACAGCCTCACTTGGGAAACTAACCATAGAACAGCCTTGAAAAGGTCTGATAGTGGCATCAATATTAAACAGGGTTTCAAAAGTGTATTAACTGTGGTCTTTTGGCCACTCTTGATACCAACAATTTCAGAACTATTTGTGACCAATGAAAGGGTTACCAAGCATAAGTTACATAATACACTGATGTATGGACACACATAATTTCATTTTACATCAAAACAGAAATTGACACAATTGCAAATCTTTAACGCTTGCTTAATTTTATTTCAAAAATCTGTGAGAAAATATTCTTCAGAAGTGCCAAGTGATTCAACTCCAATTAAAAACAGTCTTATCAAGAATAGTATGGAGGTTCCTTAAAAAATTAAAAAGTGAGTTACCATATGATCCAGCAGTCCCATTCCTGGGCATATATCCAGACAAAACTCGAATTTGAAAAGATACCTGCACCTCAATATTCATAGCAGCACTATTTACAGTAGCCAAGACTTAGAAGCAACCTAAGTGTCCATCGACGGATGAATGGATATAGAAGATGTGGAACAAATATACAATGGAATATTACTCAGCCACAAAAAGAATGAAATGATGCCATTTGTGGCAAAATGGATGGATCTAGAGATTATCATACTATATGAAGTAAATCAGAAAAAGACAAATATCATGATATGACCTATATGTAGAACCTCAAAAATGATACAAATGAACTTATTTACAATACAGAAATAGTCTCACAGACATAGAAAACAAACTTATGGTTACCAAAGGGGAAAGGAGAGGGAAGGCATAAATTAGGAATCTGGGATTAACAGATTCACACTACTATATATAAAATAGGTAACCAACAAGGACCTACTGACTAGAAGAAGGAACTGTATTCAATGTATTCTTGTAATAACCTATAATGGAAAAGAGTCTGAAAAAGAACTAAATCACTTTGCTGTACACCCAAAACATTGTAAATCAACTATCCCTCAATTTAAAAAAAACAGTCCTATACGTTGGTGCAGAAATGAATTAACTTTTCAAGGATGTGACAATCATCTAAGCATTCTAAATCATACTGATATATATCAAAGAAGAGAAAAGATTGAAGAGAAATGATGCCACAAGGATAGCCTTGGCCACAGTCACTGAAACAAGCAAAAATTCTGGCACAAGATCCTAAGGCAGCTCAGAAATAAAATGCTCTACCTAAAACATAATATAGGTTTCTTGTGGCTCAATGGACAATACATGCTATATCAGAGGTCAGAGCAGAAAAAAATGGACTTCTACTATGTAAATATATATGTGTGTATATATATATATATATATCATGAATTAAGATATACTGATGGGAACTACAGTATAGAGAGAAATTTTTTGATGAATTAGCATGTGCACATTTCTATTTGCTTCTCACATGGTATTATGATGTTTGTGGGTATACACGTCAATCTCACCCATTAGACTGTAAGCTTCTAGGCAGAAGACTCTTTTTTCATCTTTATAACACTCCAGGTCTAGCACAGTGTCAGGTACAGAGTACATGCTCTGTAGATGTTGCTTGTAGAAACTGAAACATTATGCAGGATACTAAACCGCTGGGACTATGGACTGAATTGTGTCCCCCGCAAATTCATATGTTGAAGCCCTAACCCCCATTGTGATTGTATTTGGAGATGGGGCTTTTAGGAGGTAATTAAGGTTAAATTAATTCATACAAGTAGAGTCGTGATCCAATAGGATTGGCGGCTTTATAAGAAGAGGAAAATAGAGAGATTGCTCTAAATAAACACACCAAGGAAAGTTATGTGAGCACACATCTACAAGCCCTCTTGCCAAAACAGAGCTGACCCACATTTTGATCTTGGACTTCTAGTTTCCAAACTGTGCAAAAATAAATTTCTGTTGTTTAAGCCACCACTCTATTGCATTTTGTTCAGAAAATCAATAACCCAAACTTCTGATGTTTTTCATTGATTTTATGACAATAAAGAAAACCAAAGAAAAATGGCTTTTTAAGTCGTTGTAACTATATCCAAGAAAGAATTTTAGCACAATGTTTGACATGCATGAATTTAACCCAAAAGCTTGAGAATACTTTGTAACAAAGTATAGAAGAGAAGATAAATTAAAATATGAGTTAGTGTAAAGTAAACACAAAAAGATTTTGTTCTATATGGGAACTTTTATTCAGTCTGCATCTCATTTGACAGAAGACTCTTTGATTAAGTTTGATTAACCTTGAGGAAGTTTGAAAATCATTTTGACCTAATGCAAATGCTCCATTCTTTTCTTAGATTTCATCAAGAATTGGTAACCAATTGCATAAATGTTACTTTTAAAATATAACCCGAATGCATTTTCTAAATCGGAGAAAGGAAACCATTCAGCCTATTTTAGAAAGCATAAGATCTACAGAAAAAGAAATATTTATTTCTCATATTTGTCTCATGATATTACATGTATTTATGTAAAGTTGATCATCAGAAATTTGCAAATCAAAATTAGTAAGATAACAATGTGCAACTTCACCCTCATTATGGACTCCTTGAATGAAAGTTGCCTTTATGAAGTGAAGAGATTAACTGAGAAATTTGACACATGCTTTACACATTTACCATTCTTGTGCTCAATAACATACTAATGTAGATTTAGAAATCCAGATCTAGTTTTTGTTTTTGGTTTTGTTTTTGTTTTGGTAAGCAAAATAATATCTTTATTTTTTTGTTGTTTTATTTTTTTAACGTCTTTATTGGAGTATAATAGCTTTACAATGGTGTGTTAGTTTCTGCTTTATAACAAAGTGAATCAATTATACATATACATATGTCCCCATATCTCTTCCCTCTTGCGTCTCCCTCCCTCACACCATCCCTATCCCACCACTCTAGGTAGTTTACTTTCACACTTTAGCAACTTTTAAAGCAGTAAATGGAAGGATGTTCTAAGCCATGATCACAAGGATGCTTGACGTCTTCATAACAATGCAAGCAATTGAAGGACAGTGGTTTGGTTCTTCTGAAGATAACATTTCCTTTGGTTTGCTTTGCTTTTTTTTCCTTCAAAATTTGGATCTGCCTCAGTCAGTTGATGGCCTGAATACACTGCTTATTTCTAAGCTAACATATTTGTCATCACCATCTCTCCAACAACTTTAAGAATGGTCACAGTAGTATGTGAACTGTTGCAAACTAAAGCTCAAAAATGTATTCTCTTATATTTTCTATGCCTTTTTATTGAGAATTATGAGCCTCATGAATTGAATTTGTTATTTTTTCCTTTGGCAAAAACTTTGAAAGTAAAATTCTGAGTTTTATTTTTCATTATATCATTTTACTCTAAAATATATGTTCGAATAAATCTTCCATGCTGTGTAGTATTGCACCATGCAGAGAACATTTGTAACTAGGTCAACATACACAGTTTCTAGGCATCACCAAGGAAATCACTTTGTTCTACCCATATTACAATATTACCAGAGTAACAGGACGAAAATGACTCATGGGGTTCTTTGTTGGGGTAGTCGGTGCTGCAAGTGGTGCTAAGTTGAGTGCTCAGAAGACTGATGCAATTGTGGATGTCTCTTTGAGAGGGCATAAGTGACTCTCTTCCAAAACACAAAAGCATCAACTAGGACAGTGTGTTGGACCGAGAGAAAAGAAAATGTGGAAAGCATAGAATAAAAGACCTAAGCCCTCTCTTCCTCCCTGAGAATGCACACGCAGGCTGATTATCTTCCATGAGTCTTAGAAGAAGCACAGGAGAAGCTGGTCCCCACAACACCTTGTCCTGCATGATCTAGAAGAATAAAGGAATTATCAGTTGCTGCCTTTCAGGGCTAGAGCCACCAGTGTTAGAATAACAGGAGGACATCTGGAAGAGGCACGTGGATGTGAAAAGGAAGACTCTTCCTCTCTGCTCTCTGCTTCATATACAAGCTATCGATGCAGTGACAACATTGTTTTATTTATTTAGTCAGTACAGATTATTGCTTCCTGTGGATGAGGTGCTAGAAAAGGATACAACCTGAACAAGCATGTAGGACTCCTGTCCCTACACTATCTAATAAGGAGCGAGATTCCACGCTCACTTGCCTTTTTTCCTGCATCCTTTGCCAGTTCTTCCTTATCTCCTGATGTCTAGATTCTGGAGTGCTCCAGAATTCAGTCCTTGATTGCTTCTCTTTCATCTACACTTTTCCTGTAGTTGATCTCATCCAGTCTCAGGGCTGTAAGTACTATCCACACACTAATGACTCCTAAATTTACATCCCCAATCGGAATCTCTCCTCTGAATTCCAAATGACTGCCCAACAAATCCACTTGGAAGGCAGTTCAAACAAAATGACTAAAACCCAACTCCTGATAACTACCTATCATCCCCTCTCCCTCAAACTCCAGACCTGTCCCTCTCCAGTCTTTTCCATCATATATAGTGGCAACACCATCCTTTTAGTTATCAACCAAACACTCCAGGCATCCTCCTTGATGTCTTTCCTTCTTTTAAACTCTACACAAAATTTGTCAGTAAATTCTATTTGCTCTATCTTCAGAACATATCCAGAATCTGGTTGTTTATCACACATCAACCCAGTCCAAGACACAATTATTTTTGCCTGTATTATTACAGTCACCCCTTAACTGCCTTCCCTGTTTTTTATGTTTGTCCAGATTCAGCATATTCTCCAAACTGCAGAGATAGAGATTCTATTAAAATATAATCTAATTCCTCTACTCACAAATTTCAATGTCTCCCCAGGTCACTCAGAATAAAAGTTAAATGTCCTTACCATGATATATGGGGACCTATGTGATCTGATCCACATTTCTTCTCTGACTACATCTCCCCCTACTCTTTCATCCCACCTTAACTCAATGGGCTTCATCACTATTCTTTCAACAAAACAGCAAGACCCTTGTTCAGGGAGGGCTTTGTGCTTAATGTTCCCTCTGCCTGAAATGCTTTTTCACCCAATAATCCAAATGATCTCAAGAAGCCATGGAGTGCACAGTTAAAAGTTTAAAATTTGCATTTCTTTTAAAATGGGAGAATGCAGATTGACATATACACACTACTATATGTAAAATAGATAACTAATAAATACCTCTGGTATAGCACAGGAAATTCTATTCAATACTCTGTAATGGCCTATATGGGAAAAGAATTTAAAAAACAGTGGATATATGTATATGTATAACTGAATCACTTTGCTGGACACCTGAAAATAACACAACATTGTAAATCAACTATACTCAAAAAATAAAAATAAAATAAAATAAAATGTTAGAACGCAGACTACACATTATTTTGTACTGACCTCAAGCCCAATTTGGTTATATTAGCAAGATCCTCATATACAAATACTTTATAGACACTTTAATTCTTGCTCTAAGTATTTTTGTCCACTCAGAGAAGCCTAATTATATCCATCAACACCATATACTTGACACTCATTTTTGCCAGATCCCAATTTTAACATAAACTATGGTTTAACATAAATCATAGTTAATAGAGCCTGACTAATGGCATTAATTGTTCCACAAATGCCATAGCTGAACTTGAAAATTTGAACAAGAAAGGATAATTTTCTTGCCTTTAAAATTCTGTAAAGATGGCAGATTTGTTCACATATTTTTCTCTAATACTTTACAAACCCTGATGATAAAAAAGTATGAAAAGGAATAAAGTCATTACAGAGAAGATAATGTGGTAAGGAAATGGTTGGGAGGGTGTTTTGCCAACAAACAAGAAATATTAACATATTTCTGAAAGGTCAAAAATGAATGGGACTGGGTTGATGAATAAAACAAGCCAGGAAAGTCTTGAATAAACTGCTCAGTAACTACAAAGTGAAAAGCCAGTCATATGGATAAGACATCTTATATCATGCTTTTCCCAAGATAGTCTTTAATCCTAAAAACACTTTGTTAAGTGAAAGAAGTCACAACCTATCATATGATTCCATTCATATGAAGTGTCCAGAATACTAAAACATAGGCACAGAAAATAAACTAGTGCTTGTCAGGGACTGGGGGAGGGAGGAAATGGGGAGTGAATGCTAATGGGTATGGCTTTCTTTTGGGGGTGATGAAAATGTTCTGAAATTGGATAGTGGTGATAGGTGCACAATTCTGTGAATATACTAAAAACCACTTAACTGTATACTTATGAGGGTGAATTTTATGGCATGTGAATTATAGCTCAATAAAGTTTTTATTTAAATAAATGTAAAGGTTAATAAATATTGAAAGCATTTATATAAATAACTATTAAACAGCAAGTAATGGTAAGACAGACACACACCAAAAAATCCTCATCAGGATTCAGGAAAAAGGATCATCACTTTCAACTGGGATTATTATGGGGTCCTATGAAAGATATAGCAATAAAGCTGAACACCGAGAGATGGATGGTATTGGGATTTTTGTTTAATGATAAGACAAGGTAAGAAAAGTAAACACCAATGAGGGAGGAAAATGTATAAGCAAAGACCCAAAGGTGGGAAATGGAGAAGAGGAAAAATTGTAAAAATTCCATGGAGTTATAAATGAAGTGTAGATGAGGACAAGTTAATTATTCATCTATTATTCTTTAGACCAGGGTTTTTCAACCTCCGTACAATTGACATTTGGAGCCAGATCATTTTTTTCTATAGGGAGCTGTCCTGTGCACTGTAGGATATTTAACAGCACTCTAGGCACCCCCTGCCCTAGTTATGACAGTCAAATATGGCTGCAAATATTGCCAAATGATCCCGAGCTGGGGTTGGGGGTGGGGTGAGGTAAGCAGAACCAGCTGAGAACTGCTGCTTTAACAAAAGAGAGTCATTGATGATTTGAACCGGAGGATGACATTATAAAAACTAAATTGAAGAAAGATTAAACTGGCAAGACTTCAAAAGCTAACCTGGTAGAGTAGGTGGGAGAGAAAAGTTAACATATTTTTGCAATGTTCCTAGTCAAAGGTAATAGGGTTCTGAAATATAAAAGAGCACATGGAATCGGAAGTGAGCAATTAAATGATATTTAATTTGTGGAGAGAGAGAGAGACACTCATTATGGGTATACACTCAGACAGGCTTATTAACATTGGATGTTTTGACAAGAGACAGGAACAATGGGGATCAAAGGTGACCTTGATATGTTGAGCCTAAATGACAAGGTAGTAGTTGTACTAAAAATGGGAAACGGTGATAGAAACAGATTTAGAAGGGAAGACAAGAAGTTCAGTTCTTTGAATTGCTATACAGAATGTGCTAGAAGGATATCCAGACAGAAATGTCAAGCCAGAAATTGGAAAATTGAGACTGAACTTTGGAGGAAAATTCAGGAGTATAAATGTGGATTTGGAAGCCGTTTACACAGAAAGTAAAGTTGAAGCCATGGAATTATATTGTCCAGGAGGAGAGCTCAAAACACAGAGAAAAGGAAGCAACAAGGAATAGATGTTCCTTGGACTCCCATATCTAAATGGATACCACACGTGAAAAAAGTAAAGAGAGTAGTTGGAGGAGTAGCATAAGAACAAGATAAGAACATGTCTGAAGCGACACAAAGGAGAGATTTCGGCAAAGAAAGGATGGGTAGGTGGATTGGTTAGTGGTGTCAATTAATACTGAAGGTTAAAGAATATGACAACTGAAAAAATGGCTGGATTCAGGGAATAGTAAGTTGTTGGGGGTTGTGAAGAATGCTGTGTAAATCTGATGGGGACAGAAAACAAATTAGAACAAATTTAAAACCACATCACTGCTGATGAAGTGGATATTTAAGAAATTCATTGGTAAAGGCAAAAAAGAAATAGAGAGATTTGGTTTCTCAGACAGAAGTGAATCATATTTGTAGGTGATGGTGAAATTAAATGAGTGATTGAAAATGTAAGAAGGCTCGATAGAGGCAAAAAAAAAAGTGATACTTAATGGAGCATAGTTCCAGAGGAGATGAGAAAGTTTGGAATTAAAAGCACAAGTGTTCAACATATACACACTACTATATATATAATAGATAACTAATAAAGAACTACTGTAGAGCACAGGGAACTCTTCTCAATACTCTGTAATGACCTATATAGGAAAAGAATCTTAAAAAAAGTGGATATATGTATATGTATAACCAATTCACTTTGCTGTACAGCAGAGACTAACAAAACATTGTAAATCAACTATACTCCAGTAATTTTTTTTTTAAAAAAGCACAAGTGTTTGTTGTAAAAGAGGAATGTATCACTCTCTAAAATGGGGGAAAAAAGGAATAAGATAATACAGTTTTGTAACATGATAAATTTGAGGATGATTCTCTAAACAATATTTTATATGTAGTTTAATCTAAAAAATATTTACATAGAGAAGAGATTTTTAAATGAAACAGTTGGTCATGATTTTTGTCTTCACTGTAACACTTGGAAAGAGGAATCCCTTCCACCAGTCTCGGAGCCAGGTGTCCGCAGACTGAAGCCAGATTTTTATGGTGTACTTTATTACTTTGTTCCAACCAAATTCCCAGAACATCAGCACATGCTCAGTTAAATATGATATGAAAGCACATTGCAAATACAGAAATGTTATTTTTGGATTATACATGGATTTTGGTCTATTTATACCTCCATGCTGCCCAATGATGGTAACTAATCATGTTATTATAGTAAAATATCTTCTATTACAACTTACCCTGCAAATACCCAAGGCTTGGCATAGAGAGAAAAGAGAGGGGAAAAAAAAAAAGCAGAAATGTGCAATCTGGGTTTCATTTCTTAAATTCTCTGAGAAAAGCTGACTATTTCTCCCATTCCCTTTCATTCAGCTTTCCCTTATGTACCGGCACAAGAATAAAATAAGAGAATCCTATATTGTGAGACAATTAATACAAAATATCAATGAATCATAATGGTAATTATGTAAATTAGGCAAGACTTTAATACCCCCAACTAAATGAGAGGAAAGCACTAGTATCCTTTTTGCTTCGTTAGATTATTAACTGTTTGTTCTTTAATTTGTATTATATGAAACTACTACAATTCCCCCCAAAATGAAGCTTAATTAGTCTTCACAAATAAAGATATTTTCCTCCAACAAAAGATACATCAAAACAAAAATTCAGAGTGTGAACAAATAGATGTATCAAGATTGGTAAAATACTGAGCATTGTTGAAGTTGGGTGATGGGTACATGGATTTCTCTTGACTCTTCACTCTATTTTTGAGTATGTTTGAATATGTTCATTTATAAGTAAATAATATAAGTAATAATTCTTATTACAGATGTTTGTGAACACTCTCCCTTAGTTACAAAAGACAAAAACATCATGTTCCTGCTCTAGAATTAAGGAATGCAGCAGGCAAGCCAAATAGTGGAGGCCTTGTATGGTGTGGTAGGCAGAATGGGCCCCCAAATATCCACACCCTAAGCCTTGGAACCAATAAATATTTTACCTAATGTGATGGTTATTTTCATGTGTCACCTTGACTGGTCATGGAGTGCCCAGATTAAACATTATTTCTCTGTCTATGAGAGTATTCCTGGATGAGATTAGCATTTGAATAGATGGACTCAGTAAAGTACAATAGATTCCCCTCCCCAATATGGGTAGGCATCAGCTAATCCATTGAGGACTGGGATAAAACAAAAGGCAAAGGAGAAAACTGATTAAAAATCTTCCAACAAACAAAAGCCCAGGACCAGATGGTTACACAGGCGACTTCTAACAAACATTTAGAGAAGAGCTAACACCTATCCTTCTGAACCTCTTCCAAAATATAGCAGAGGGAACAACACTCCCAAACTCATTCTACAAGGCCACCATCACCCTGATACCAAAACCAGACAAAGATGTCACAAAGAAATAAAACTACAGGCCAATATCACTGGTGAACATAAAGGCAAAAATCCTCAACAAAATACTAGAAAACAGAATCCAACAGCACATTAAAAGGATCATACACCATTATCAAGTGAGCTTTATTCCAGGAAGGATTCTTCAATATATGCAATATACGCAAATCAATCAACGTGATACACCATATTAACAAATTGAAGGAGAAAAACCATATGATCATCTCAATAGATGCAGAGAAAGCTTTCGACAAAATTCAACACGCATTTATGATAAAAATCCTGCAGAAACTAGGCATAGAGGGAACTTTCCTCAACATAATAAAGGCCATATATGACAAACCCACAGCCAACATCATCCTCAATGGTAAAAAACTGAAACCATTTCCACTAAGACCAGGAACAAGACAAGGTTGCCCACTCTCACCACTATTATTCAACATAGTTTTGGAAGTTTTAGTCACAGCAATCAGAGAAGAAAAAGAAATAAAAGGAATCCAAATCAGAAAAGAAGAAGTAAAGCTGTCACTGTTTGCAGATGACATGATATTATACATACAGAATCCTAAAGATATAACCGGAAAACTACTAGAGCTAATCAATGAATTTGGTAAAGTAGCAAGATACAAAATTAATGCACAGAAATTTCTGGTATTCCTATACACTAGTGATGAAAAATCTGAAAGTGAAATTAAGAAAATGCTCCCATTTACCATTGCAACAAAAAGAATAAAATATCTAGCAATAAACCTACCTAAGGAGACAAAAGACCTGTATGCAGAAAATTATAAGACACTGATGAAAGAAATTAAAGATGATACAAACAGATGGAGAGATATACCATGTTCTTGAATTGGAAGAATCAACATTGTGAAAATGACTCTACTACCTAAAGCAATCTACACATTCAATGCAATCCATATCAAACTACCACTGGCATTTTTCACAGAACTAGAACAAAAAATTTCATAATTTGTATGGAAACACAAAAGACCCCGAATTCCCAAAGCAACCTTGAGAACAAAAAATGGAGCTGGAAGAATCAGGCTCCCTAACTTCAAACTATACTACAAAGCTAGAAATATAGATCAATGGCACAGGATAGAAAGCCCAGAGATAAACCCAGGCACATATGGTCACCTTATCTTTGATAAAGGAGGCAAGAATATACAGTGGAGAAGAGACAGCCTATTCAGTAAGTGGTGCTGGGAAAACTGGACAGTTACACGTAAAAGTATGAGATTAGAACACTCCCTAATACCATACACAAAAATAAACTCAAAATGGATTAAAGACCTAAATGTAAGGCCAGACACTATCAAACTCTTAGAGGAAAACATAGGCAGAACACTCTATGGCACAAATCACAGCAAAATCCTTTTTGACCCACCTCCTAGAGAAATGGAAATAAGAACAAAAATAAACAAATGGGACCTAATGAAACTTAAAAGCTTTTGCACAGCAAAGGAAACCATAAACAAGACCAAAAGACAACTCTCAGAATGGGAGAAAATATTTGCAAATGAAGCAACTGACAAAGGATTAATGTCCAAAATTTACAAGCAGCTCATGCAGCTCAATAACAAAAAAACAAACAACCCAATCCAAAAATGGGCAGAAGATCTAAATAGAAATTTCTCCAAAGAAGATATAAAGCTTGCCAACAAACACATGAAAGAATGCTCAACATCATTAATCATTAGAGAAATGCAAATCAAAACTACAATGAGATATCATCTCACACCGGTCAGAATGGCCATCATCAAAAAATCTAGAAACAATAAATGCTGGAGAGGGTGTGGAGAAAAGGGAACACTCTTGCACTGTTGGTGGGAATGTAAATTGATACAGCCACTATGGAGAACAGTATGGAGGTTCCTTAAAAAACTACAAATAGAACTACCATACAACCCAGCAATCCCACTTCTGGGCATATACCCTGAGAAAACCATAATTCAAAAAGAGTCATGTACCAAAATGTTCATTTAGCTCTATTTACAATAGCCAGGACATGGAAGCAACCTAAGTATCCATCATCGGATGAATGGATAAAGAAGATGTGGCACATATATACAATGGAATATTACTCAGCCATAAAAGGAAATGAAATAGAGTTATTTGTAGTGAGGTGGATGAACCTAGAGTCTGTCATACAGAGTGAAGTAAGTCAGGAAGAGAAAAACAAATACCGTATGCTAACACATATGTATGGAATTTAAGAAAAAAATAAAAGGTCATGAAGAACCTAGGGGTAAGATGGGAATAAAGACACAGACCTACTAGAGAATGGACCTGAGGATATGGGGAGGGGGAAGGGTAAGCTGTGACAAAGTGAGAGAGTGGCATGGACATATATATACTACCGAACGTAAAATAGATAGCTAGTGGGAAGCAGTCGCATAGCACAGGAGATCAGCTCCGTGCTTTGTGACCACCTAGAGGGGTGGGATAGGGAGGGTGGGAGGGAGGGAGACATAAGAGGGAGGAGATATGGGAACATATGTATATGTATAACTGATTCACTTTGTTATGAAGCAGAAACTAACACACCATTGTAAAGCAATTATACTCCGATAAAGATGTTAAAAAGAAAAAGAAATTGCATTAGAGTCACTGTATGATTTTTCCAAGAAAAAATTAATGATGCTAATTATAACACCAATAATATAGTTTATAATTATTCCATGCCACTTATACCTAATCATTGAGTAAAATAGTAAGTTAATTTAGAGACAAGATTATTAAAACTGGTAATTCAGCATGCAGAGAGGACAAGATAAATTACAATCTTATTTTCTTTAAGACCCTTCAATTTCTTAGTGTGTTATTATTCTTATTTCATTATCAACAATTGCCATTAACATCGTCACACACACAAAAAAAAAAGGCAAAGGAGGAATTTGCTCCTTTTTTCTGCCTCACTGATTGATGCAGTAGGACTAGGATTTATAACAACAGCTTCCCTTGTTCTAAGGACTTTGACTTAGATAGACAGACAGGTGATAGATAGATCTATATATATGCACAGATACAGATATAGATTTATATCTCCTGTTGTTTGTTTCTCTGGAGAATACTGACTAATACACCTTACATGGCAAAAGGGGCTTTGCAAGTATAATTAAGTTTACAGACCTAAAACAGGGATATTATCCTGGCTTGTCCTATGCAAGTGAGTCCAATCTAATGACATGAGTCCATAAGAGCAGAGAACTTTCTGGAGGCAGAAGAGATGCAGCAGAATTCAGAGAGATTCAAAGCATGAAGAGGACTTAACAGGATGTCACTGCCTTGAAGATGGAGGGTCAACATGATGAGGAATTCAGGTGGATTTAAGGAGCTGAGAGAGGCTCCTGGCTGATAGCCAGCAAGGAAACAGAGACCTCAGCCCTAAAGCCCAAATAACTGAATTCTATCAACAGCCTGGACGAGCTTGGAAACAGACTCGCCTGCAGAGTCTCCAAATAAGAGTCCAGCTTGCCAACAACTTGATCTCAGCCTGCGAAACCCAGGTCAGAGGAACCAGCTGAGCTCACCAGACTCCTGACCTACAGAACTGTGGGATCATAAATTAGTGTTGTGTTAAGTGGCTAAATCTGCAATAATTTTAAGGTTGTAATAGGTAACAAATACATCCTACTTAACATAAAAAAGACCCAATAGCTAACAACATTTTAAAAGACATTCCTTGTACAAATAAAGAGAAATAATTTTAATTTAATGTTTTACTAGTTATGTTAGGAAAATGTATAAAAAGAAATTGTGGTTGAGAAGGGCGTTGCGTCATGTGTGATGAGCTCCTGATGGTCATATAAATTGGTCCAAAGTTTTGGGAAAGTAATTGGTGATATGTTTAAGAAGTCAGGATAACATGTTTGACCTTTGACCTAAAATTCCACATCTATTTTTTAGGAAATAATTCCAGTAGTATTTCTTAACTTTGATACAGTAATTCTACCTCTTTATACTAAGAAAATAATTTTAGATGTATTTTATAAGAAAATAAATATAAAATATGAAGAAAAATTAACCTATAAAGATTATGGTCATGTGGATATTATAGCATGTAATAGAAAAATTTGTAATAATATAAAGATCCAACAAAAGGGATTGGTTAAGTTAGGGTACACCCACATAATGAAAGGCTGTAAATTCAGTTAAAGTCATGTGGTGATATGTACTTATTGACATGTAAACATATTTTAAGGGAAAAAAATCAGGTAACAAAAATAGCAATACATTAAAGTATTTGAAAGTATATGCACCAATATTATGTTCTTTCTGCTGGTCTGCATCTTTTGATTTTTTTCTTTTATGATTACAGGTTTGGTAATAAACTAACAAAAGAAATTTAATTTTTAATAAGGTTTACATTTCTATGCTCGTATATCAATTTCCAGAAAGTTATCTACTCAGTACAAAAAGGATTATATATATTTCAAGACAAAAGACAAAATATTTCTTCTTTATTTAGAGCAAAAAATTAAGACAAAGAATGTCCTCCTATTTCTCAGATGATTACAGCTGTTATATAAGAAAATTTATCACTAGTTTTATCATATCCAAAATAACCTCTACTATCATTACAGCCTTTCCTTCTGTTTAAAATATGCACCAAATTTCATTGGTCAGACTCATTCATCTAAATCCAAAGTTTACACAGTTTAAGAGCTTTCATTGAACTTAGACTAAAATAAGAAATGCTCTCCTGCACCAAATCCCCATCTCTTCCTGCACCATCACAAAAACTGTATCTGAAAGTTTTGTGCCCAAATATTGGCTGGAGGACAAAACATGATTCTATTGATTCTGAATATATCAAAGATTGTGGTAAAATTTGGGTTTCAAGAGAGAAAGGAACTGAAAAATTAGTTTTTGGAGATAAGTACCTATCTGAGACAAAACTGAAATACACATTTAAGGAGATTTCTCTCAATTTCAACCTTCATTTCTTGTATTGACTGGTCTAGGATGACATTTGAAATCAAAAGATGATATTTGTAATATGGTGTGTATTGTTGCTAAGTCCCTAATTTCTATTAAAGCATGGGAAGCAAAAATTGGGGTTGATTCTTAAATTTTTTTTTTAAGTCCATTTCTGTTTAGCCCAGTAGTATGCTGGAGAGTTGATTATGCACTTGTTCAAGTTGATGCCTTGAAACCAGTAAATTCTACAAATCAGGATTTTCTGTCTTTTTTTTCTTGGAGATCCGGGTAAGGTAGCAAGCATCACAGTTTATGCAGTCACTTGGACCCTTGGCTTTTAGTCTCCATAGTAGCTTTGGTCACCTGAGAATCACGGATGTCAGCAACATCTATTGCATCCCACTGAATTTGTAGTACCAAGGGGGCTGCAAAGACAGTACTCCTTGGCTAGTACTTCTAGACCCTGCTTAGGATGCAAAGATATATCAGGTGGATGAAGGATCACTTAACCACAGAAACCAGTGGTGCGGAACATGTATGCAGGAGTATACTTCAGTACTAGTACAAACTAGTACAAACTTATTTGGATACACCAGGGTCTGTCAATCTTTATTTCTAATTGGACCAAATTCTTAATATTATCTTATTAAGTAACATTGAAAGCAGTGTTATGGGTGGACTGGAAAACAGGCAAACAGGAGGCAAATAAAAAGTAACAGCATTGTCAGAGATGTCTTTATTCACTTGATCCTAAGCCAATTCAACATGTGGCCAATGTGCAATTCTTCCAAAAATAATATATATTTCTCAGATTTCCTCATTTCCTTCTTCATCCCTCCTATTCTTTAATGCTTGGGCATTTTAAACTGTTATGTGTTATCCATCAATTTAATATTACATTTGGGAATTACCTATGGATTTTATACAAATGGGATGCTCCTCTCTATTGCAAGCTAGCAATTGTTCAACATAAATATACACCAGAGTGAAAAGGGAGAGAAGCATTAGATTTTTTGTGTGTATGATCACAGATTTTTCTGGTGCAGAATTTCAAGTATAAGGAACCAAGTAAAGCATTTCTGTAAATAGAAACAGATTGATTAATCCAACATGTTTATAGAGCAAATAGTATACATGAGACAATGCTTATTGCTGTACTGAGTCAAAACATGGAAGGTAGTTCCAACCCTGAAGGAGATGAATAGATGATATTTTTATTTATTTATTTTGGGCTGTGTTGGGCCTTCGTTGCTACCTGCAGGCTTCAGTAGTTGTGTCATGTGGGCTCAGTAGTTGTGGCACATGGGTTTAGTTGTTCCGTGGCATGTGGGATCTTCCCAGACCAGGGCTCGAACCCGTGTCCCCTGCATTGGCAGGCGGGTTCTTAACCACTGCACCACCAGGGAAGTCCTAGATGATACTTCATGTTGACCATGTATAAGACAAGCAAAATAGAAGTGAAGGCAAAAAAAGAAAAAAAGCAAACAAACAAAAAATACCTTTACAGAAGAAGTCAGATTTAAACTAGACCTAGGAGGATGGGGAGGTTTTTCATATAGTAGTTTTGAGTCACAGGTGCCTGTATTAACATAATAACACATCTGATGAATATTGTTCACATCAATATATACCCAATATTAACATGCAAACAACTTGGTCCACTAATAAATAACCAATTATGTATCATTCCTTTCTCACCCTTATTTAGAGCAGTAATTCTCTAGCTGAGCATGAATCAGAATCTCTTGAAAAGCTTGTTGGAACACAAATTTCTGCTCCTCCCACAATGCTTCTCATTTAGTGAGTTTGGGGTAGGACCCAAGCACTTTGGTTCCCAGGTGATGCTGATATTGCTGGTCCAACAACCACAATTTGGGAGCAATTCATTTAAAGCACCTGCTGTGGTGCTTTATAGCACCTAGAATGGAACCCTGGCTTGAAAACATGCTAGCTGATCTTCAGAAAAGTCTCAACCTCTCAGGATATCATTTTACCATTTATAAAGGTAATAACAATACCTATCTTGTAAGCCAGTTCTGAGAATTAAATTGATTTATGCATATAATCCAGAGCTTGATATAATAAGTAGCCTGAACTGATATTACTACTCCCCCTAGTAGTAATCATTCCCCGATGATTACTACTAGGGGAAGCTAGTGGGTGAGGGTATGCCAAGTGTTATGGACTAAATATTTGTGCCCCCCCCACCAAATTTATATTAAGGCCCTAAAGCCCAATGTGATGGTTATTTGGAGGTGGGGTCTCTGGGAGGTAATTAGGTTTAGATGATATCATGAGGGTGGTGTCCTCATGATGGGATTCGTGCCCTTATAATAAGGAGAAGAGACACCAGGGCTCTCTTTCTCCCCCATCCCTCTCCTTCACTTCTCCCCATCTCCCCTCTCCTTACTAGCACACACTAAGGAAAGGCCATGTGAGCACCCAGCTAGAAGGTGGTTGTCTACAAGCCAGGAAGCAGGTCCTCACCAGACCCTGAATCTGCCAGCAACTTGATCTTGGACTTCCCAGCCTCATTAACTGTGAGAAATAAATTTCTGTCATTTATGGGATTGTTACAGCAGCCTGAGTAGACTAAGACACCAAGGAAACAGTGTGAGATATGGTACAGAGATGGAAATGGATCATTTGTGTTCAGAAAATGGCAAGCAGTTAAGACAAGCTAGGATGGAACATTAATGTTGGGGAAAAGAGAAAAATATCAGAGGACCTGAATGAGGATTGAGAACCTTGGAATTCCTTGAGTGCCTCTTTCTTCCTAATTATCTAATGTTTCTGGCAGTTATTGGCCTCTATTTTCACTTGAAATGCCCACTATTTCTAGAAGGGCAACAGGAGTACTCAAATAACTAACCAGCAATCATAAGTGGAGATGACTTTAGCTGCTCATTCAGAGCATGTCCTAAATATAATTGAGCAAAGAAGAGCTCAATATTCCCAAGGCAGAAGAGGAGTGAAATTTCTACATCCAAGAACTCAATTAATATTCCAAGAGGACACTCACAATGCCGCTTTTAAGAGAACTTTATTATAAAGATGCACTTAAACATCCTTTTCATTAACCTCAGACTGCAAGCTGCTTATCCTTTTGCTTTCAAATTGACCTCTAGTGATTTGCAGTTCTTTTGGAAATGTCTTTATTTTAGCAGATAGATCTACTCTTCCAGCTCTTTTTGCTTTGTGTTGTTATGATTAATTGCTTTATGCTCAGCAATCCTTAGCATGTGTGTGACTCCTCATGGTCACAAGAAGACCATGCCTGGGTTCTAGGCAGAAGAAAAGAAGTAGAAAATCAAAGAGCCTGATTCTGCCTGCCTTTTTAGAGGCTGTCTGGGAAACCCTACCAGGAACATTGGCTTTCATATCATTGGTCCACAACCAGACCTCAGGGCTTCAATGCCACCACAAACAAATTTGTGTTCTGTTGGTAATAAAGAAAATATAAGAATGAAACTGTGGGCAACAAAGAGTACCTGCTGCCCCTGGACTCTCTTCTCAAGTTTATACTTTTGACAAACCTAATACAATCATTGACACTGCAATGTGCTTCCTGTTGCTTTGTGCAGGACACTAAAAATAGGGATGAGATTCTGGGATAATCATGGCATTCACTGAGCACTTGCTATGTATCAAGTCCCAGACTAAATACCTTACATACATTATCAGATAAACAAGTATTCCATAATGCTTGGTATATCTTAGATCTTATGTCCTATATCTTATTATATCCCATATTTAAGTGTTATATGTAATACCTGTTCTATGATCAACCCAGTTAGGGTAGATACATTCCCCAAAGTCATCTTTCATGTCTTGTTCCAGGTTAGAGTTGGCCAAAAGGGGAACATGTAAGAGATTCTGGTGCAGAGTGAAAATGATAAAACTTGTTCTTTGAAAGTCCTTTTGAAGTCAGAGGCAAGGTTGCCCTGCAGATCTCAGCTTGACCTCACTCTCATCTGCTCCACATTACATATCTTCTTCCCAATCGCTGGCCCTGCTGACCAATAGCAGCCCCAGGGCCACTGATATTTGGCTGAAACTCACACAGGTGGTAGCTACACAGAGGAAAGCTTTCCGTAGACTTCTCTACAGCTTCTCATTCAAGGTGCCATGGTGGCTGGACACATCTTTTCAGCATTCCCCCTTGCATGTTATTATTTGTCCACCAGAATTTCAGGAAGGCTAGTTAGTGATTGTAACTCTCATCTTCCATTTTCCCCTTCTCTTCACTTACTTAGCTTCTTGCACAATTAATAAGATCTAGTTCCTGTAATAGACCCCTTATCTCATAGCTCTCGTCATGGCTCTGCTTTACTGACCGAGTGCTGACTGCTATAATCCAAACAGTGATGTCTTTCCAAGCCTGCTATAAAAATGAATCAACTTGATAGAAGTTAGATAAACAAAGAAAAAAATGTTTGAGTATTCCACCGTAAAAAGAACTTGAGTACTGAATTTTTAGTTCTCATATAACTTAAACTATTCCTTGATACTTGTATAATTTTCATTGTGTTTAGTCATGCACCATTTGTTTTTATCTTCCTCTAGTCTTTCCTCACTCAAATACGTCTTCCACCCCACTGCCAGACTAACTGTCATTGGACAGCTCTAATTAGGTCAGTCTGTTTGTTAAATCCTTTGGTGGTTGTAGACTGCCTAATGAATAGAATTCAACTTATTTTGTGGCAAAGAATGGTTCTTCCCAAAGGTCCTGATATTCCTTTAGAGCAACAACTCTTACTACTGCCACCAAAACACTCTATTCTCCTCTGACACCAAGCCCATCCCTCTTTTTACATCTGACTTTTTCCCACAGGTGTGCCTTCACATATAACCTACCATCAGCCTAGTCCTTCCTCTGTTCTCTGGCTGGTGAAATTCTATTCGTCCTTCAAGGTCCAGCCCAAATACAAACTCCTCTGCGATGTCTTCCCAGCCCTGCTAGGTTAATAGATATCTCCTTTGTGTGCCTATGTGTGACAATGTCCCATAACTTATTTTTATCTGTGGGCTTCACTCTATTTTGAGCAGCTGGTAGTACCGCTAACTAGCAAAATTCCTGACACATAGTAGGCATACAATAAGTATTGGTTTAATTAATTAATCTTCTCAGACATTCTGAGAAAATATTTCTTTTTCTTAGCAGGGTTACTTTGGCTATTTATAGGTCATTCAGATACATGATAGAAGTGTTTCAGATATAAATTTGAGATTTAGAATATGTAAAATGCATTAGAAGTTTAAGGAAACAGTATGAAAATACAAATATATATGCTGTGTGAACATATATATGCTTTATATAAAACTGAGCTTGATTATACTTAATCCATAATTTAAAACTTTCTCACAAAGAAAACTCTGGGCCCGGAAGAATTATTACTAACATTTAAGGAAGAAATAATATCAAACTCACACAAATGTTCTCAGAGATTAAGGAAAGGAAGAATGTCTCCCAACATATTTTATGAAGTTGGTATAATAATGATACAGTGAAAAAAAGAAAAGCATAGGCCAGTATCTCTCATGAATATAGATACAAAAATCCTTAATAAAATATTAGCAAAGAGAGTCAAATAATATACAAAAAAGAGGAAGTGGTGTTTATCCCAGGAATACAAGGCAGTTTTAACATTTGAACACCAATCAATATCATTTAACACATTAACAGAATAAAGGGGGAAAAGCAATTGTACCAAAGGATAGTGAAAAGGCACTTGATTAAAGAAATACTTGGTCATGATAAAAACTGACAGCAAAAAAGAATTAAAGGGAAATTCCTTAATCAGATCAATAGAAGTCCCTTAATCTGATAATCTGATAAAACTGCACCTACAAATCACCTACAGCTACCATTATTAGTTTCATTCAACATTGTATAGAAATTCTAAAAAGTGCAATAAAGTAAAAGGGTGGAGGAGTGGGTATAAAGATTGGAATGAAAGCAGTAAAACTGTCACTATTTGTAGATGACATGGTAGTATACATAGAAAATTCAAAGGATCTATATTACAAACCATCCGAATTAGTAGCAGAAACTCTGGATACCAGAATCATATGTAAAGATCAGTTATGTTTCTATACACTAGCAACAATTAGAAAATGCATTTTTTACAATTTATAATAGCATCAGAAATAAAATATCTAGGAATAAATCTAATGAAAGTTAAACAAGCCCTCTAAAATGAAAACTATAAAACATTGCTGAGAGATTTTTTAAAGACCTAAATAAATGGACAGATATCCCACAAGTATGGATTAGGAGAGTTAATATTATTAAAATTTTAATTAGCCACAAATTGACTTGTAGATTCAACATGATCCCAATCAAAACCCCAGTATGGTTTATTGTGGAAATAGACAGGTAATTCTAACACTTATATAGGTAGTTAAAGGACCTAGCATAGCCAAGACAATAATGAAGAAGAATGAAGTTGAAAATTTTATATAATTCAATTTCACGACTTACTATCAAGCTACAGTAATTAACACTAGGTTTTGGGTATTAATATGAGAATAGATAAATAGACCAATGAAACAGAAATGCAGTGGATTGAGTGGTGGCCCCAAAAGGATATGTCCAGAACCTGTGAAAATGATCTCATTTGGAAAAATAGATCTGATTAGATCATAGATGTAATTAAATTAAGGTAGGCCCTAAATCCAATAACAGGCATCCTAATAAGAGAAAAGCAGAGGGAGATTTGAGACTCAGACACCCTGGGGAGAAGGCAGCAATTAGAGTCACGTAGCTCTATGCCAAGAAATATATGGAGCCACCGGAAGCTGGAAGAAGCAAGGAAGGATTCTCCCCTGTAGCCTTTGGAGGAGCTTGATCCTGCCAACACTTGATTTCAGAATTCTGGCCTCCCCAACTAAGAGGGAATACATTTCTTTTGTCTTGAGCCACCAGTTTGTGTTATTGTATTAGTGCCACTGCAGGAAACTAATAGGAGAAGAAACAGAAGAGACTCCAAATACAGACCTACCTTTACAGAGTAACTTGAACAACAACACTGCAATGCAATTCAGTTAAGAAAAAAAGGTCTTTTCAATAAAGGGTTTGGGGGTCAATTGAATATTCATGAGGGAAAAAAAAAAACCTTATCTCACACCATACACAAACTTAATATAGGTCATAGACTGAAACATGAAAGCTAAAATAGTCAAGCTTCTGGATGAGAACATAAGAGAATATATGTTTATATCCTTAGGACAGCCAGAGATTTAAGGAAAAAAACCACTAACCAGTAAAAGAAATATATTATTAAATATGATGTGGTATTATTAAATATTATTAAATATGAGTAATAGCCCCCTAAAGATGTCCACATCCTAGTCCACAGAACCTGTGAATATGTTAGATTACATTGTAAAAGGGAATGAAGTTTGAGATGGAATGAAGTTTGCTGGCTTTGAAGATGGAAGATGGGAACACAAGCCAAGAACTACAGAAGCTACTTTCCTAGAAGGTGGAAAAAGCTAGGAAAGGGATTCTTTCCTAGAGCCCCCAGAAAGGAACACCACCCCTCTGACACCTTGATTTTAGCCCAGTGGGACCTGTCAGACTTCTGATGTACAGGACTATATGATAAGAAGTGTGTTGTTTTAGCCATGAAGTCTGTGGTCATTTGTTCCAGCAGCCATGGAAAACAAATGCATCTGACTTCATTACAATTAAGAACACCCATTTATGGGACGACCATTAAAGATTGAAAAGGCAAGAGACAGACTGGGAGGAGAGATTTATTACACATATATCCCACAATAGAATTGTATCCAGAATATGAAAGTAACTCCCCCAAATCTATAATAAAACGACAGATAACCCAACTTTAAAAATGGGCAAAAGACTTGGAAAGGGACTTCACAAAAGAAGAATCGAAATGGGCAATAAAAATTAAAAAGAGGACCAGTATCATTATTTGTCAGGGGAAGACAAATCATAACCATATGAGACAGCCCTACATACCCACAGACTGTTTAAAATTTAAAAAGACGACAATGTAAGGCATTGGCAAGGACATCGAGCAAATGGAAAGTTTAAACATTGCTGGTAGAGTGTAAATTGGAGCAACCACTTTGGAAAAGAGTTTAGTAGAATCTACTAAAGCTAGACATAACTATTCACCAATCATACTTCTACACTAATCCTAATTAGAATATTCAAAGCAGCTTTATTTAAAATAACCAAAAACTGGAAATAATCCAAATGTCCCAAATAAGGAAATGGATAAATAAATTGTGATTATACAATGGAATACTACATTGGAATAAAAAGAACAAATACACACTCAGGGCATGGGTGCATCTCATAACCATTATGTTGAGTGAAGGAAGCCAGACACAAAAGTGTATATATAACATGATTCCATGTGTATGAAGTTCAATAATAGATCTACTAGATAATCATAGAAGTCAAAATAGTGGATTTTTCTGAAGAAGGGTTGGTTATTGTCTGAGAAGATACATGAGGGAAATTTATGGGATTGTTTGAAATATTCTATATCTGATCTGGATAATTTAAACACTCAATGAGACTTACAGTTAAGATACTATTTTACACACTTTACTCCATGTGTGCTATAGTTTAATTTAAAGAAACAAAAAGTGAAGTAAAATAAAATATTATATCCAGATTGCTGGAATGTAGGAGATAGGGATTTCCAAGCATGTAAATGCACAGGCATGTAATAGCTAGAACATAATATACAATCATGTTTAATTTCCCTAAAGTTCCTAAACCAACAGAATAAGAGGAGAAATTAGTCTAGTTTTGATCAAAAACATAGTCAAGTCTTTGAATTCTTTATTGTGTAAGCCATCAGGTCCTGGCATAGCTAGATTTTCAAGGAGATTTCTATAGAACACAGAAAACGTGAGAAGCCCAGGTACACTGTCTATTACTGGCTGGGACTTCGAACTCCAAAAGTTGCTTAGCACCACCTAAACAGCCACCTAATTTTGACCACCTGTGATCCACAGGCAATACAGATACAGGCATACCTCAGAGATATTGCAGGTTTGGTGCCAGACCACTGCAACAGAATGAGTATCACAATAAAGCAAGTCCCATGAATTTTTTGATTTCCTGGTGCAAATGAAAGTTATGTTTACACTATACAGTAGTCTATTAAGTATGCAATAGTATTATGTCTAAAAAAAGCAATGTACATACTTTAATCAAAAAATACTGCTGAAAAATACTAACAGTCATCTGAGCCTTCAATGGGTCATAATCGTTTTGTTGGTGGAGGGTCTTGCTTTAATGTTAATGGCCACTGACTGATCAGGGTGGAGGTTGTGGAAGTTTGGGGTGGCGGTGGCGATTTCTTAAAACAAGACAATGAAGTTTGCTGCGTCAATTGACTCTTCTTTTCATGAATGATTTTTCTGTGACATTCAATGCTGTTTGACAGCATTTTACCAACAGTAGAACTTTCTGAATGGGAGTCAATCCTCTCAAACCCTGCCTCTGCTTTATCAACTAAGTTTATGTAATATTCTAAACCCTTTGTTGTCATTTCAACAATCTTCACAGCATCTTTACTGGGAGTAGATTCCATCTCAGAAAAACATTTTATTTGCTCATCCATTAGAAGCAGCTCCTCAACTGTTTGTGTTTTACCATGAGATTGCAGCAATTCAGTCACATCTTCAGGTTCAACATCTTCTACTTTAATCCTCTTGCTATTTCCACCACATCTGTGTTATTTACTTCACTAAAGTCTTGAATCCCTCAAAGTCATCCATGAGAGCTGGAATCAACTTCTTCAAAACTCCTGTTAATTTTTACATTTTGACCTCTTCGTATGTATCATGAATGTTCTTAATGGCATCTAGAATGGTGAGTCCTTTTTCAATTTACTTTTCCCAGACCCATCAGAGGAATCACTATAGAATCACTATATATAGCAGCTATAGCCTTAAGAAATGTATTTCTTAAATAATAAGACTCGAATGTCCAAATGACTTATCCAGGTTTGTTGTTCCAGTTATAGAGCATGGGCAGAGTAGAGTGAGCATAATGCTTAAGGATCCTAGGATTTTTGGAATGGTAAATGAGCACTGGCTTCAACTTCAAGTCACCAGCTCCATTAGCCCCTAACAAGAGAGTCAGCCTGTCCTTTGAAGCCAGGCATTGACATCTCCTCTCTAGCTATGAAAGTCACAAATAGATAGTATCTTCTCCCGATATATGGCTGTTCTGTCTACATTGAAAATCTGTTGTTTAGTGTAACCACCTTTGTTAATTATCTTAGCTAGATCTTGTAGATAACTGCTGCAGCACTTGCTGCTTCACCTTGAACTTAGATCTTATAGAGATGGTTTCTTTCCTTAAACCTCATGAACCAACTCTGCTAGCTTCAAACTTTTCTTCTGCAACTTCCTCACCTCTTTCAGCCTTCAAAGACTGAAGAGACTTAGGGCCTTGCTCTGGATTAAGCTTTAGCTTAAGGGAATGTTGTGGCTGGTTTGATCTTCTGTCCAGACCACTAAAATTTTCTCCATATCAGCAATAAGTTTGTTTCACTTTCTTATAATTTGTGTGTTCGCTGGAGTAGAACTTTTAATTTCCTTCAAGAACTTTTTTTTTTTGCATTCACAACTTGGTTAACTGTTTGGCAGAAGAGGCCTATCTTTCAGCTTATCTCAGCTTTTGACATGCCTTCCTCACTAAGCTTAATCATTTCTAGCTTTTGATTTAAAATGAGGGATGGGGACTTCCCTGGTGGTCCAGTGGTAAAGAATCTGCCTTCCAATGCACGGGATGCGGGTTCCATCCCTGGCTGGGGAACTAAGATCTCACATGCCGTGGGGCAACTAAGCAACTAAGTTGTGTGCCACAACTACTGAGTTCAAGCACCTCAAC
Organism: Tursiops truncatus; assembly: GCF_011762595.2. NCBI lineage: Eukaryota > Metazoa > Chordata > Mammalia > Artiodactyla > Delphinidae > Tursiops > Tursiops truncatus. The sequence continues at coordinate 125,038,861 of NC_047037.1, forward strand.
CAGAGAGTCCACGTGCCACAGACTACAGAGCCCAAGTGCTCTGGAACCCACACACCACAACTAGAGGGAAGGCTGCAACTAAGAGCCCACATGCTGCAACAAAGACCTGAAACAGCCAAATAAATAAATAAATATTTAAAAATGAATAAATAAATAAAATGAGGGATGTGTGACTCTTTATTTCACTTGAACACTTTGAGGCCATTGCAAGGTTATTAATTGGCCTAATTTCAATATCCTTGTACCTCAGGGAATAGGGAGGCCCAAGGAGAGGGAGAGAGATGGGGGAATAGCTGGTCGATGGAGCAGTCATAACACATACAACATTTATCATTTATAAGTTCTCCATCTTATATGGGCAGTTTGCAGTGTCCCAGAACAATGACAATAGGAACATCAATGATCACAGATCACCATAATAAATATAATAATAATGAAAAAGTTTGAAATATTTCAAGAAGTACCAAAATGTGATACAAAGACATGAAATGAGAAAATGCTGTTGGAAAAAATGGTACCAATAGACTTGCTAAGTGCAGGGTTGCCAGAAACCTTCAATCTGTGAAAAATACAATTATTTGCTAAGTGCAATAAAACAAGGTATGTGTGTATACCAACGCATCCTCCTCCTTTTTCTACCCTGGACTCCAGAATGTTTCCTCCTTGGCTTTCTAAGGCTCAGGATTCCTCTGAAGTGGAAGGTGGTCCAAAGCCAGATATCTCACGTGAAAATAAAAAATCTCTAAAAGAGGCCATGTAAAACAAAAAGGGAAATGATCCAATTTGGAAGTAGGAGAGAGTGATAGAGATCAAAATTAAAAGAAAAGTCCATAATGAAGGTAAACGTTCATTCCTTTATTGCTATTTTCTCTTCTTCTTCATCTCCCAAGCCCAATTATGTGACCTTGTCCCATGTCCTGAATCTCACACCTTTCTCCTTAGAGATGGATGGGGGGTGGCAGAACACCCCCAGAGGTGTTCAATTTCCTCTAGAGGTGAGAACATTTGACCAACACGAGCTATTTTTTAAAGTGCCTCAGAAAAGCAAGCTATCAAGCTATAGAGTGAACATCTCAACTCACACCCCGCTTTTACAACCCTTCTTATTTTAAATAAGATCCAAAAGTATTGACCAAAGTTATATAAAGTTGCTTAAAAAGCAAGCCATATTCCATATCTCCAAGCCCCAACCTACCTTTTCCCACCTTAACTCTCCTTATACTCCTTATACACTTCCTAAGTTCCAATCACACAATGCTCTCAATAAACCAAGTGCAACCCTGAGGCTCAAAATAAATTTGCTGAAAACACAAATGACTATGCACATTCCCTCAGAGTGGCTAGAATCACCCCACATTATTGTCTTCTCCCATCCCCACCTTTAGAAATGTGGCTTCTTCCTCAAGGTGCACACATTGACATCTTTTCCGTGAAGTATCTCCTGATCCCCTGAGTTAAAATTCTCTCTTGTCCTTGTGCTGCCATAAAAATTGTTTGTAATACTATTATAAACCTTGCCATATCTTTCTTTATGGTCCATGCTCATGCCATCTCTTCTGATAAGGAAAATCAGCCCTCCCCATCACAATCAACAGAAACTGATTTTATGTGTTCAAAAGTTAGCTCAACCTACAGACAATATCTTACATGCTTCACTCCCTAAATGTCATAATTCTCCGTGTTCTCTGGAACAAATATGGCGGCTCTGTTTTTTGTTTTGGTTTTTAAATAGACCTGAAAATCTTTCCATAGATGTATTTTGCATTGTTTACTACAACTACTTTTCTTTCCAAAATATAAATTTGAATCTCTTCATATATATGTTGGACCTCCATTACATTTGCTCCACCCTTTTTTCAAAATATATACTTGAATCTCTTTTCAAATGTATAATAGAAGGTTATAAGTTCATTTCTTTGTGACTACCAGGGCCTCCCTCACCTTTGGAGCCAAAAACAATGCCCAGAAAGATGAGGGGAATCTTGGATTTTATTCGTTTATAAAAGAGAACTAAAGTAAAATGGTCCCTGGCCTCCAGCTGGCAGTCAATCCTCCTCATTTCTCCTTGTGTGCAGATTTTTAAGTAAATGTTGAGTCTATGGGCTTATTTTCACAATAATGTGATGTTGCTGACAGGATCTGGAGCAACACAGACCCTGATGATGGTGGAGTGACCTATGGGGTGAGAACTAAGTGAGCATATAAGACCTCTTGCTGCCCTGCTTCCATTGTCTCCTCCTTATCTTCCCTCTACTGCCAAGGGATTCCAGCCAAAGTTCTATCTCTGAGATGCTTTCAATTCAGAATGGCTTTTGTCCTTTCAGATAGGGATTGTGGAGCAAACCCATCTGTTTGTCTAAGCTCTGTGTCACCCCTTTTCACTTCTTAAAAAAAATAAATAAATAAAAGTAAAAGATAAAAAGAAGAAGAAGAAAGGAAAGAAAAACGGAAAGGAAGTTGAAAATTTAGAACGATTTTTTTTAACATCTTTATTGGAGTATAATTGCTTTACAGTGGTGTGTTGGTTTCTGCTTTATAACAAAGTGAATCAGTTATACATATACATATGTTCCCATATCTCTTCCCTCTTGCGTCTCCCTCCCTCCCACCCTCCCTACCCACCCCTCTAGGTGGTCACACAGCACCGAGCTGATCTCCCTGTGCTATGCAGCTGCTTCCCACTAGCTATCTATTTTACATTTGGTAGTGTATATATGTCCATGCCACTCTCTCACTTTGTCACAGCTTACCCTTCCCCCTCCCCATATCCTCAGGTCCATTCTCTAGTAGGTCTGTGTCTTTATTCCCAACTTGTCCCTAGGTTCTTCATAACCTTTTTATTTTTTTCTCTTAGATTCCATATATATGTGTTAGCATACGGTATTTGTCTCTCTCTTTCTGACTTACTTCACTCTGTATGACAGACTCTAAGTCCATCCACCTCACTACAAATAACTCTATTTCATTTCTTTTTATGGATGAGTAATATTCCATTGTATATATGTGCCACATCTTCTTTATCCACTCATAGGTTGAAGGACACTTAGGTTGTTTCCATGTCCTGGCTATTGTAAATAGAGCTGCAATGAACATTTTGGTAGATGACTCTTTTTGAATTACGGTTTTCTCAGGGCATATGCCCAGAAGTGGGATTGCTGGGTCGTATGTTAGTTCTATTTGTAGTTTTTTAAGGAACCTCCATACTGTTCTCCATAGTGGCTGTATCAATTTACATTCCCACCAGCAGTGCAAGAGTGTTCCCTTTTCTCCACACCCTCTCCAGCATTTATTGTTTCTAGATTTTTTGATGATGGCCATTCTGACCGGTGTGAGATGATATCTCATTGTAGTTTTGATTTGCATTTCTCTAATGATTAATGATGTTGAGCATTCTTTCATGTGTTTGTTGGCAATCTGTATAACTTCTTTGGAGAAATTTCTATTTAGATCTTCTGCGCATTTTTGGATTGGGTTGTTTGTTTTTTTGTTATTGAGCTGCATGAGCTGCTTGTAAATTTTGGACATTAATCCTTTGTCAGTTGCTTCATTTGCAAATATTTTCTCCCATTCTGAGGGTTGTCTTTTGGTCTTGTTTCTGGTTTCCTTTGCTGTGCAAAAGCTTTTAGGTTTCATTAGGTCCCATTTGTTTATTTTTGTTTTTGTTTCCATTTCTCTAGGAGGTGGGTCAAAAAGGATCTTTCTGTGATTTATGTCATAGAGTGTTTGGCCTATGTTTTCCTCTAAGAGTTTGATAGTGTCTGGCCTTACATTTAGGTCTTTAATCCATTTTGAGTTTATTTTGTTTTTAACACTTGAAAGTCTTGAGCCTATTTATAGTCATACTAATAGAGAAGCTCCAATAGCAAGAGAGCATTTAAAGAAACAGCAAAGAGAGGAAATCAGCCTTGGAGAACCTACAAAGACCCAGAATTCAAAGACATCTCCCTCTGTGCCCCCATTTTTATATCTGTATTGGCAGTCTCCTTAAGAGCAGGGAGACTCCCTGTCTTGCTAATTAAAATAATACCAGTACTTACAGGACTGGGAGCACACAGTAAGTGTTCAAAGGAGAGGAGGGAAGAGAGGAAGAGAGAAAAAGAGAGAAGGAGGGAGAGTGGGATGAAAGTGTTATTTTTGCCCTCATTCTACATCACAAGCAAACTTTTCCATTTGAGTAACAACCACAATGTACCCTACATCAAGAGATTGGTCTTAGATAACCATTATAGAGATCATAAATATCTTTTTCCATATCATAACTCTTACATTTATACTGACTTTTGTTTTGTTTTGCTTTTAGCTGTGTTGGGCCTTCGTTGCTGTGTGCAAGCTTTCTCTAGTGGCAGCAAGCGGGGGCTACTCTTCCTTGCGGTGCATGGGATTTTCATTGCAGTGGCTTTTCTTGCTGTGGAGCATGGGCTCTAGATGTACGGGCTTCAGTAGCTGCAGCACATGGGCTCAGTAGTGGCAACTCGCGGGCTCTAGGTTGCAGGCTCAGTAGTTGTGGCACACGGGTTTAGTTGCTCTGCAGCATGTGGGATCTTCCCAGACACAGGGCTCGAACCCATGTCCCCTGCATTAGCAGGTGGATTCTTAACCACTGCACCACCAGGGAAGTCCCTGTATTGACTTTTAACCAACCTCAATACCATTCATCTCTATTTCATATTTTCCCCCATATAATCTTTACTTCTTTGAACATTTCAGCAGGCTTGGTAATATTTACTGATAGTATTTCTAGGGTAGCCTCAATATATTATTGGGCCTCTCAGATAGCCTCTTAAAAAGTCTTCCCTTCTCACCTTAATGTTGACAGGAAAAGGTGAAAGAATGTTCACCAATTCTTCCCATTATGTATAGACCCTTCTTTAGTAGTCCTTGGACTTAACAGAAAAACTTAGTTTTCAGCACCTCTTGAGTGCATGCTATTATAGCTTGGGAATGTATGTATTTAGAAAATACAGCTTAGGACTTCCCTGGTGGCGCAGCGGTTAAGAATCCGCCTGCCGGGCTTCCCTGGTGGTGCAGCGGTTGAGAGTCCGCCTGCCGATGCAGGGTACATGGGTTCGTGCCCTGATCCGGGAAGATCCCACATGCCGCGGAGCGACTGGGCCCGTGAGCTATGGCCGCTGAGCCTGCGCGTCTGGAGCCTGTGCTCCGCAACGGGAGAGGCCACAACAGGGAGAGGCCGCATACCGCAAAAAAAAAAAAAAAAGAATCCGCCTGCCAATACAGGGAACACGGGTTCGAGTCCTGGTCCGGGAAGATCCCACATGCCACCGAGCAACTAAGCCCGTGAGCCACAACTACTGAAGCCCGTGCGCCTAGAGCCCGTGCTCCGCAATAAGAGAAGCCACCGCAAAGAGAAGCCCACGCACCACAACCAAGAGTAGCCCCCACTCTCAGCAACTAGAGAAAGGCAGCGCGCAGCCACGAAGACCCAACACAGACAAAAATAAATAGATAATTAAAAAAAAAGAAAGAAAGAAAATACAACTTAAAAGGATACTGACTGGAAAAATTCTTCTTTGAGACATAAAAATTACATCAATTATCTGGAACATAATTAGTATAGCTTAATTATTATTTGTTGTCTGCAGGGCAAAAAAAAATATGCTTCCTCCTAGTTTATAATTTTAAATTTAGTGAGTGCCAGTGATAAACGCCTTTATACGTACAGTCTTCACGCAGTGTAAAATTAAAATTTAAAACCATTTGAACAGAAAAAGGTTTGGACCTCAGTATGGCAATTATCTGAAACAGTCTAAAACCTTAAGGTCAGTTTTTCAGAGTTCGACCATGTCAACTCATAAATTTGTTTTTGATGTGGTCTTGAATCAGCACAGGAAGATTTTGAATAACAACATGGACCAAGACTTATCCTGAAGCGCATAAATCACTTTTGACATATATGTTCATAACAACAGCCTTCAGAAGAAAAGGGAACAGTGAAAGTTCTAAGAAACTGGGCAAGGATACTTCCTAACGTTCAGTGGTTTGGATGAGTTGCTAAATTCTAAGTTGTAAAAGTGTATGTAGTTTGCATGAAAAAAATAAATAATTTTATTCACTATGCAGACAAAAAGTCCCTTTGAACATGCTCTATTTGGGGGTAATTTTGTGACTCAAAGAGGTCTTCATATTTCCCCAGGGATGCTTTAATCATTTTACCCTTTAAAGACCTCAAAAAATCCGGTTATGTGTCATAAATGTACATGTGTACCAGAGACATTCAGAACATATATTTCCTGTTAAATAATTAGGAGTGGGAGAGCAGGTCTTTGTGAGCTAAAGGATAGCTTTCCCATATAGTTGAAAATAGACCCTTAAAACTCAATATTTCACAATAACTCCTCAGTATTCATTAAGGGATCAATGTCCAAACCAAAGTATTCTTGTTCTGAGAGATTTTCTACATTGCACAGTTCAGCCAGAGGACACATTTTGGTGCAATATCTGAGGTCTAGGGAAATTTAATAGAAAAATATATTTAAAAAAAAAAAAAGCCCAAATCTTCACAAAAAAGCCAAGCCAGGAAATGTTTGGATTTAGACACAGTGACTTTAACCCAAAGTGGTATTTTTTGGAGAGTGAAAGTAATTTGTGTGTCCTCTTAAACCAGCATTAGCTACAACATCCTATATCTGTCATTACTGGATAGGGCAACAATATTTTTCTTCTGTACTTGCCATTATTTGTTCTGATAATTCCTTTGCTCATTCTCCATATTTCAGGGAAATTGATAAATCTCTCCATTATCAAAACTTTCAATTATTTCAATTAATTTAAATGTGTTTTTAGTTTGGAATCATAAATTTATGTAAAATAGCATTCGTTCATCTTAATCTTTATTCCTTGTGCTTGCTGCTGCTTATAATATTTCCAGTCTGAAAGGTTTGCCTTCTTTCTGTCAACAATTATATTATGCTAACTTCCATGAGTGGAGGGATGGCCTCTACCTTGTTGGTTTATATCTCTTTTTCCTACTGAGGGTCTGAAAGTCCTTTGGGGCTGTTAGAATTTTTCTAAGCCACAGCTGCTTCTGACCTCACACAATTCCTGAGGTTCATCTCCCTCATTCCACTTCTCCAAGAGTGTGGAGAAGTGTCTACATCCTGTTCATTTTTCTATTAAAATGTAAATATATCCAAGAGCCTCTTAGATGTGCCTCCTTTCTTGTTCGAGATTTATAGTTATTGTTTAGAAAGATTCTTCTAATTCCTCTTAAACCACGTGTCTATGTACTAGGATCCCTGCTATGGAATTACCCACATTTTTGTATTAGTTGTATTTGAAATTTGTTTCATGAAAAACCAGAATGACACTTCTGAGTGCCTGGAGTTGCACTCCCTTGATTGTTTTGATTTCCAAGAACAGGCTATTCACATACTGTTACTTCTACGCAGAATGTCCTTCCTCCCCTTCTTTTCTGGCCAACACACTGTCATCCCCGAAGAGAACCTACTTAGTAATCACTTTTTCTCTGAAGCCTCCCTGTCCCCCTTTTCTGTTTTTCTCCAGCATTTTACATCTGCCTCTATTAACAATTAGCACATTTCTCTGAAACTAGTGACCTAGACTGAGTTCTTGCAGCAAACTCTTAACCTCAAAGTCCCCAGTGCTTATACATTGTATTCATTCATCCATTTATTTACTCATTGAATCATGCATTTTAAAATACTTTTCAAGGGACTTCCCTGGTGGTGCAGTGGTTAAGAATCTGTCTGCCAATGCAGGGGACACAGGTTCGAGCCCTGGTCCAGGAAGATCCCACATGCTTTGGAGCAACTAAGCCCATGAGCCACAACTACTGAGCCTGCAAGCCACAACTACTGAGCCCACATGCCACAACTACTGCAGTCTGCGTGCTTAGAGCCTGTGCTCCACAACAAAGAGAAGAGAAGTCCCCGCTCCGGCAACTAGAGAAAGCCCATGCACAGCAACGAAGACTCAATACAGCCAAAAAATAAATAAATAAATTTATTTTTTAAAAATACTTTTCAAGTGCCTACTGTATGCCAGCAAGTATTTTTGTTTCCAAAGATCACCAGTGAATGATACAAATAAGATTTCTGTTCTCTGGAAGCCTTTATTTTAGTAGGAAGAAGGCTGACAATGAGCAAGTAAACAAATAAATGAACAAGATAATTTCAGTTGTTAATTGGTGTCCACAAAATATATAAAACAGGCCAGTATAGTGTGACGGAAAGGGTACTATAGATAGGGTGGTGAGACCAAAACTTTCTGGGTGATGATATTTGAGCTGAAGTCCAAATGGTGTGAAAAAACATCAAGAAGATCTGGTCAGAGAAATGCAAACCAAAACCACAATGAGTTATCACCTCATACCTGTTAGAATGGCTATTATCAATAAACAAGAGACAAGTGTTGGCAAGGCTGTGGAGAAAAGACAATTTTTGTGTACTGCTGGTGGGAATGTAAATTGGTGCAACCTCTATGGAAAACAGTACGGAGGTTGCTCAAAAAATTAAAAATAGAACTACCATAAAATCCAGCAATTCTACTTCTGAATATTTATTCAAAGAAATGAAATCACTATCTCAAAGAGATATCTGCCTCCCCATGTTCACTGCAGCATCATTTACAATAGCGAAGATGTGGAAACAACCTCAGTGTCCACCAAGCGATAAATGGTTAAAGAAAATGTGGTGCATTTACATACAATGGAATATTATTCAGCCATAAAAAGAAGGAAATTCTGCTTCTTGCAGCAACATGGATGAAGCTTGAGGGCATTATGCTAAGTGAAAGAAGTCAGACAGATAAAGACAAATACTATATGTTCTCACTTATATGAGGAATCTAAAAAAGTGAACTCAAAGAAACAGAATAAAATGGTAGTTGCTAGGCCCTGAAGTGGGGAAAATGGGAGATGTTGATCAAAGGATACAAACTTCCAGCTATAAGATGAAGAAGTTCTGGGGATGTAATGTACAGCATGATGACTATAAGTAACAATACTGTATTATATACTTGCAAGTTGTTAGGAAGAGTAGATCTTAAATGTTACCACCACACATAAAAATATGGTAATAATATGAAAGGATGGAAGTGTTAACTAACTTTATCCTTGTCATCATTTTACAATACATGCATGTATCAAGTCATCATATTGTACATCTTAAACTTACATATGTTTTGTGTCAGTAATATCTCAATAAATCTGGGGGGAAAATATTCTGAAATAAGTTTTTCAAAAAAGAAGCAGCTATGGACACAGACCTTACAGACCTTATAGCAGGTGCATGCCCAAGGAGCAGAAAGAGGCCTAAGTGGGTGGATCTTAGCAAGTAAGAAAGAAAGAGAGGGGACTCCCCTGGTGGTCCAGTGGTTAAGACTCCATGATTCCACTGCAGGGGCCACGGGTTCCATCCCTAGTCAGGGAACTAAAATCCCACATGCTGCTCTGTGCGGCCAGGAAAACAAAAAAAAGAGACAGAGACAGAGGTAGGCAGAGGACAGATCAGGTAAAACCTTGAAAGCCATGGTTAGGAATTTGGATTTTGTTCTACTGCTACTGCAAATCACTACCGGGCTTTAAAAATAGTGATACAATCTACCTTGCATCTAAAAACACAGTTGTTCCATAATTGTTGAATAAATGAATACATTACGATCCCTTCATTTCCATATCATCAGCAAATTCTTTGTGTTAATTTTTAAATCTTGAATTGAGGCTTCAATATTGGAAGAAGCTGGAGAAGAACATTGGTGCCCTAGTCTTGGCTGCTGGCATTCTTCCTCCCAGAGTCTGCCCTCACTTCATTGTCTTGATCTCCAAGAATGGCTTTTTCTCACAGAATAAGCCAGAATGTCCTTTCTCCCCTTCTTCTCCTGACTAACTCTTGGTCATCTCCCAAAGAGGCCTATTGAGTAATCGACATCTGAATGTTGACTACATCCTCTAGTTAGTGGATGACAATTATCGGTCTATATTGACTGAATAGAGCTAACATTGCAAAACTTCTACACAAGAAGGATTTGGGATCTTTCTTCTCTTTCTCTCCCTCTCTCTCATACTCCTTCCCCTACCCCAGCAAGGTGGCAGTCTTAGTTGACTTTCCTTTGGATTTGTTCTACCAAAGTTTAGATTGGGGCACGTGAATGGGCAAGAGAATAGGGCAGGGATTTGATTGTTGTCCCACATCTAAGTCATAATCTTCAATCCAACTTTTATGAGTAAAAAAATTGATTATTTTAGTATCATTTGCCTGACTCTTGTATCTACCCTAAACCTGGTTCTGAATTCAGAGCAAAGTAAAAGTGTTTCTGAAATTCCAGCAAGATATAGTGTGATATGGCTGGCCAACACTAAATTGGAAGTTTGTGAACCAGCTGGACTTGGGATCCAGATGCAACATTAGTGCTAACTTTCTGTGGAACTGTAGGCCAGTCTCTCAAAACCAATAACTAACTCTATGGCAGGCACTCATTACGCATTACGTAGGTTATGCCATTAATCTTCAAAACAATCTGAGATGGATACAATTATCATCTCATTTTACACATGAGAACTTGGGCAGAGTAAGTCATAGCTGCAACTTGAACCCAGACAGCTTGATTCAAGAGCCTAACTCAGTGTCTACAAGTTACCATTTTATTCATCTATAAAGTGCAAGGGTTGGATCAGACAATCCCTAAGACATATTTCAAGCCTAAATTTCTCTGACACATTCCCATTGCCTCATCTACCTTCCTAAAGATGAAATGTCCATCTTCAATGCTTTGATTTTCACAAATTAGCCCCATTTCTCTGTCATTTTCTTGTGGAAGATGGGGATCCTCCTTCACAATGGTATTTATTTCTGTGAGTTGTTTGTGGAAGAAGACACACTATTTAGCAATAGTTACAATTGTAACTGTAACTTAAAATGAATGTAAAGCTAATTTGATCAGGTCAACAAACCTGACCTTTGTATTTTCCCCAATATTTATCATTTCGACACTGTCTTTTGTCAGAACCTGATGACTCTAAAATTCAAATCCTATATCTTGACATTTTCTATATCTCCAACTATTCTCTCTCCATATCCTCTTTCTCTTCCAAGCTGTAACCTTCAGCTGGAAATATTTATTAATGTCCCACAAGCAGTTTGCCACCCAGACTTTAAAATCACCAGATGCACACTGCACCTTACTTCCTACCATGTTGTTTGTTTCCATGTGAGATACATACTGACCGTATCCAACTGTGGTTATTTGGAACCATAATCACACACTTCTTACCAACTGCTCTTATTTAAAATGACTCATCCTGTTCCCCACTCAACTCTTTGTTACATAGGGAGTGAGTTAATGAGTCTTGGCAAACTCTTCATCCTAACTCAGATGTACCCCCTGAAAAATCAGCACTTCTCATAAATGGCCACGTTATGTCTTCCAGGGTAGTCCATGGCCCTCAGCTCACAGCCACCATCACACACTCTTGTCTTCCTGAAAACTGCAACAGAATCCTCCCATGGTTTAGTGTCCATTGGTCCTTTTCTTTTTCTGTGAGTTATAGAGTGCATCTTATTTTTTGAAGGTAAGGTTCACACAACATGAGATGAACCAGAGAACTATGGCTAGCTCTACTGAGTTCTGATTGTTTTGCCCTATTATTTCTGTTTTGCCAAATTTTCTCACTCTTTACATTAGTTTATAATACATGCTAATAACTTAGGCTCTTCTTCTTGGCTTCCTCCTGACTAAACCATTACGCTGCACTGTCTTTATTGTACATAATGTTTAATAAAAATAGCTAACATGGGCTTCCCTGGTGGCGCAGTGGTTGAGAGTCTGCCTGCTGATGCAGGGGACATGGGTTCGTGCCCCGGTCCGGGAAGATCCCACATGCCGCGGAGCGGCTGGGCCCGCGAGCCATGACTGCTGAGCCTGCGCATCCAGAGCCTGTGCTCCGCAACGGGAGAGGCCACAACAGTGAGAGGCCCGCGTACCAGAAAAAAAAAAAATAGCTAACATATGCTCATAGTATGCTCAGCTAACATTTAAGACAGCACTATTCACAAGCACCCCAAACTGGAAACTAACCAAATGCCTTTTAACAGTAGGATGGGTAAAAAAATTGTGGTATATTTCCACAATGTAATACAATAAGAAGACACACACTTAACTACATGCAATAATGTAATGCAATAAGGAAGGGAAGAGGAAGGAAAGAAGGGAGGAATGAAGGAAGGAAGGAACAAATGAACTATAACTACACCAATAATAATAATATGGGTGAATCTCACAAACGTAATTTGAGTGAAAGAAGCCTGACAGAAACAAATAAAACTATATGCTTCCATTTATATAAGGAACAAAATCAGGTGAAAGCAAATTGATGCTCCTATAAGTCGAGATTCCTGGGAACTGAGGGGATAGTGCCTGGAAGGGGGCAAAAGGGGTCTCTGGGTACTGATCATATTCTGTGATTACATGGGAGTGTTCAACTGGTAAAAATTCAATGAGTTCTACCCTTTAGAATATATGCCCTTTCTTTATGTAGACTTCACTTTTTTAAAAGTTTAATAAAGTAAACGAAAGAAGACATAAAAGTTGAAAACAAACTGAAAAGAAACTAATAGATATCCTTTATTAAGTACTTGGTTTTGTTCTAGTTGATGTTTATGTCTTTTTTACATGCTAACTCATTGCATCTATAGTAATGGAGCCAAATCTGGGATTCTAATGCAGACAGTCTGAGTGCTGATTTAAATCTGGGCTTTGTATTTTCTAGGTGTTTTTGTTGTTTTTTCATCTTTTGTTTTTACTTCTTTAATCCTCAGCTTTCTCATTTACAAAATAAAGGCAATAATAGTGGTTACTTTGTAGGTTTGTGGTAAGTGTTAAATGAGCAAATCTTTGTAATGTACTTAACACGATGCCTAACATGTGGTAAGTGCTCAATATATCTTTACTAAATGATAGTTTCTGGTTTATCTTGCCTAGAAATACTCAACTTTTGTAAACTCAAGCATTGTGAGATAGTCCACAAGACCATTCACCTTCAAATATTAGAAAATAAAAAGAGAGTAGCATGTCATGCCCTGCACAGGAATGAATGAGTGAAGGAAGGAAGGGAGGAAGGGAAGAGGAAGGAAAGAAGGGAGGAATGAAGGAAGGAAGGAACAAATGAACTAGAGAAGGATGCCATCCTAGCATGTGAAGATGGTGATTTAATAACAGTAAGAATGGGAGCAGACAGATGGAAAACCATCAAGATACATCATTATCAGATCTTCTTAAAGAAAAATTAAGGTAAAGGAGTAAGCACAGTTGTGCTTTTCTCTGAATCCTGACATTCATTACAATTTTGTATTGTACATGCATGGCAGACAGGATGTATAGTGGTGAGACTGCTGACTCAGAGACAGAGTACACTCAGGACTTCCCTGGTGGGGACGTGGGTTCGTTACCTGATCGGGGAACTAAGATCCCACATGCCACAGGGCAACTAAGCCCGCGCACCACAACTACTGAGCTCGTGCGCCTCAAGGAGAGAGCCTGCAGGCCGCAAACTACAGAGCCCACGTGCCCTGGAGCACACGCGCCACAGCTCGAGAGAGAAAACCCGCATGCTGCAACTAGAGAGAAGCCCGCACGCCACAACAAAAGATCCCACGTGCCACAACTAAGACCTGATGCAGCCAAAAACATAACAAATTAATTAGTTAATTAATTAATTAACTACAAAAGAAAAAAAGAGGCAGAGCACCCAGATTTAAGTCATGGCTACTTGTAACATCTGGGAAAACAACTTCTCCTTTCCTCAGTTTCCTAACCTGTATGATAAGGATAATACTAATACTATCCACCTCATAGTTTGAGGTTTAAAACAGTTAATATTTGTAAATAACTTGGAATCATTGGCATACAGAAAGCACCAATAACCACTTATGAAATACATTAAATATATTAAATGTTCAAGATTTACTCTGGGAAAAATTGTAAAGGCAAACTTTTCTTCTATCCTTTCTTGATTTTCTTTGCAATACTTCTAACCTTGCTCACTCCATGTCCCTAGCACACACAGGCTAGCCCCTGGTAACTCAAAGCCCTCCCCGGAAAGTACTCACCCTGACCTGCCTCCTCTCCATCCTGGATTTCTCCTTGGAATCTTTATAAAATTTACTTGTGCTATGTTTCATTCCACTCAATCTGAAAAAAAAAAATGTAATCCTTTCTAAGAGATCATAATGGGTACATTTTTCTCAGATGACATTTCTGATTTTAACAGAGCTTCCTGAAATCTGCTTCATAACCACATGAAGTGACACAAATAGTACAAACTTCCAGCCCTATTTCTTGCCAACTGGCAGATATTTTCAATCAGAAAAATCTTGTCATTCTTGATAACAACAAATATATGACTACTTATTATAACCCTGATTATTTCAGAGCTGTAAATTGCAAAATAAAAAATTAATTTTCTCTTGTCTACCCTTTTACATTCAACTAAGGCGAAAAAAGGTGGAGAACTAAGAGAAGGAATATGTTCTGATTCTTCTGTTGAGTTTTAATTTCCCCAGGAAATTAAATTCGAGCTGATTTGTGCAACTTGTTCTCTTTCATGTTAAAAGACTCGACATATATACACTACCGAATGTAAAATAGACAGCTAGTGGGAAGCAGCCGCATAGCACAGGGAGATCAGCTCGGTGCTTTGTGACCACCTAGAGGGGTGGGTTAGGGAGGGTGGGAGGTAGACGCAAGAGGGAGGGGATATGGGGATATGTGTATGCATATGGCTGATTCATTTTGTTGTACAACAGAAAGTAACACAGTATTGTGAAGCAATTATACTCCAATAAAGATTTTTTAAATAAATGAATAAATAAATGAAAGACTCTATATTTCCCAATATTCTGGAAGCCTAAGAGATAGTCCCTCCTTCAACCTTACCCTGAATTTCCCTGATTGATTCCAGGAGCAACCAAATGGCACATATGCATGTCCACACATGTGTACATAATCACATGAACACATATTCTGCATTACCATCCCTATTCCAGCGCTACAGTAAATTTCCCCAAATGAAAAAAAAAAAATCTAATTCTGATGACCCAGAATGCACAACCAGGACCTCAGTGGTACCGGGGAATCTTAAAATAATTTAGTTAAAAACAGAGACCTGTTTGAGTTGCAGAAGCTCAGGTTTTATTTAACTGCACAATGCATCCCAGAAGTAAGGCAATAACCCAAGCTCAGTTCAGAAGACCAACCACCCACGTCATATGCTATTGCAAACTTCAGGATGGCTCACTTAATCTGCACTTGTATTTTAGTCCAAAATGGCATTGAGAGTGTTATCAGTAGTCAAAAGAGATCTCTGACTTTAGGAAAAGATTGAGTGGCAGTTAACCCCAGAGGTCCAAACACCTGATCCTTCTCTTTCTCCATAGATATCTGGCCTGGCAGGCATTCATTATAATATGAACCCATCAGAGTTTGAAATCCCCATATGGGTCAGGGTGTTCTAGACATTTCCTGGCACTAGAGATACTCTCCAAAAAGTAAGCATCAATATAACAAGATAGAACCGATACCAACTTTTCCTAGACAACAGACACCAGTCATCAGCAGGGAAAGAATGTAAATTCTCACCATGATATAATCACAGAAAATGACTTGTAAATGTTCCGAACATTGGTTTAAAACATGTATCTCATGAGGCAAACCTGCACTAACCGATGACTCAGAAAGTACCAGATATAAATAATTACCCATGCACAGAAAGCACTTCCAAGGAAACTGAATCAGATCAAGAAGGAAGGATGGTTCAGGACATCCAGTACAAAACTTTCTCCTTCATTTAATCTCTGGGCAGAAAAAAGCTGTTTGTAATGCTTTTAAAACTCCTTCAGTGTTTTGGATTTCTTATGTATAGCTTACAAGTGAGTATTCTATAATACCCACCATTCCAATAATCTGAATCCTTAAAGTCCCAGTGTAGCCATCTACCCTAAGGTAGCCTCCCTGGGTGAGAGCCATATGCTATCAAGATCACATGACCTGGTCCAGCCCCCGACACTGACTCAGCCAGCCCCCTAATTCCCTCCTGGCAGAAGTCCACAGCCAGTCTCAGCCCCATTCATTCTTCCACTAACCATAGCACTTTCCACCCATTCGCACTCTAATCCGAATACAGCCTCACCCTCTTGTGGACCTCTGCCATATGAAGAAAAGTGCAAGGTAAGACTTTGGCTGCGATACTCGAGTTTAAAACAAAATAGGTTGAGGGCTTCCCTGGTGGCGTAGTGGTTGAGAGTCCGCCTGCCAATTCAGGGGACGCGGGTTCGTGCCCCGGTCCAGGAAGATCCCACATGCCGCAGAGCGGCTGGGCCCGTGAGCCATGGCCACTGAGCCTGCGCGTCCGGAGCCTGTGTTCCACAACGAGAGAGGCCACAACAGTGAGAGGCCCGCGTACCACAAAAAAAAAAAAAAATAGGTTGAATATTTGCATACCATAGCTTAAGGCATCATTGCCCTTGACCTGGGTGAGGTCCCAGCCCTGGGCCCTGTGTTCTAGAAGGCTCACTCTAGCCCCCGCTTCTCGCCATGCCCCTCCCAAGGCAAAGAGCTTATGGAGGTAAACTTGCTCATGTGGAACTTTTGCCTCCCCTTATAGACCAGGCTCTGCGTACCTGGGACACTGGAATTCCCCAGCCAGACATCACTGAGCCTGCTACCGAGGCCACAGTGGAACTCTTCACCGGAAGTGTCACCTGCAAGCAGATGGCACTGGCCTTTTGCTCCTCCCAGACCAGAGGAGGGGCTGAGGGGCTGCTGTATTTAGGGACTATGGACACAGCTTTGAAGTGCAGCCTGGATTGTCCACACACGCGTAGTGAGGCTCCCCTCAGCACAAGGGAGTGCTAGTCGTGGCGGAGGAAAGAGGAGTTGGGGCCAGCTCTCCCCAGAATGCCACGCTTTAGCACAGAATTCTGAGAAGTCTGAGAATCATAAATTTGCACCTGGCCTCCCAAGTCAACATAAAGGTAGATTTGCCAAGGAAAGAGGACAGTACAAATTTTATTTAACAGATTCTCACTTGAGTTATAATTTTTTAATATTTAGACATATAACTATATGGCCTCAATTAGCACTCTTGTTCTGGAGACAAAATTAGGGACAGACCTGATGAAAGATACATTTGCGTAAAGTTTCATCATCTTCAGAAACTAACTTCTGCAAGGAATATACTCCTAAGAATCCTCAAGTCACAAATTAAACTCTTTAAGATTGTCCTTGGACCAGCACCATTGCTCTTCAAAGTCATGTGGTACCCAGTAAGCACCATTCCCATCAATTCTGAGGCGTGATGTACTGCAGGCAATCTCCAGGACACAGTCCTGAGTCAGTCACCTTCTCTGCTAGCCCTCCCCTTGGATCACATTTCTAAAAATCAACTGGTGTCATGTGCTATGAAAACCAAAATTAGTTTCCATAGTGCTGTGCATCACCTAAACATAGAGACAACAGGAATAAAATTAACAATCACACCCACTCTCCAGTCTGTTTGCTCCCATTAAGAAGCATTATGACAAATATCTTGATATCTCTTATATGTGGAAACTAAAAAAAAAAAAAAATGGTACAAATGAACTTATTTACAAAACAGACATAGAGTTACAGATGTAGAAAACAAACTTATGGTTGCCAGGGGGGAAAGGGGGAAAGAAGGAATAAATTGGGAGATGGGGATTGATATAAACACACTACTATATATAATAGATAGCTAATAAGAACCTACTGTATAGCACAGGGAACTCTACTCAATACTCTGTAATGACCTATATGGGAAAAGAATCTAAAAAAGAGCGGATACATGTTTATGTATAACTGATTCACTTTGTTGTGCAGCAGAAACTAACACAACATTGTAAATCAACTATACTCCAATAAAAATTAATTTAAAAAACACTGTAAATCAACTATACCCCCAATAATTTTTTTAAATCATTATGTTACTAACAATCCTAAAAATAATTAACAATTTATTATGAAAATCAAGGTAATGAGTAAGGGAGAAATACTGGATAAACCAAAAAGTCTAGCTGGGTTCAACCTGGAAAGGACAGAGAAAAACGAGGGATGGAAGGTGTGGATTGGAAAGGAAGCAGGGGGGAGATGAGAGAAACAATTTGAGAGACAGAACTGGAGTGGGGCAGGTCTGGGCAGAGTTGGGAGTCAGAGAGGAGAGAGATTCAGGAGCAGCGACCATGTGTGAAGGATATTGAGAAAGACAGCCTGTTAGAGGATTAAAGACAGCCACAAACGTTGTCACTACACCTAGCAAGAGAGAGACTCTTCTTCGATCCCTTTGAATCTGTGACTTGCTTTGGCCAATAGAATGTGACAGAAGTGACACTGTGTAACTTCCAAAGCTGAACCTGAAAAGATCTGCACTGGCCTCTTACACACACCCAAATGACCTTCCAAATGACCGCAGCACCAGCCAACAGCATGAGAACAGAACTACTGCCCAGCCAACATCATCAACCCAGTTATTGATGTCCAAACACTAAATCTAGGAGAAAAAGATTTTTAAGATATTTAACTGGATGTTATGGATGTATGCTCTCTCTGTTCTCAAGAGATTGCATTAAAAAGAATTAATTTGCTTTTCAGTTATCTCTAGATGTCAGCTGAGTGTCGAGATGGAACGAGACATATATGCCTTAATGGTCTACACAATATAATGTCAGCCAGGAGCTCTGAATAGTTAGCACAAAAATCGTGTTTTCCATACCCATGCAAAAAGTACTGAATTTCCATGCTAATCACTCAAAAAAAAATGGCAAAAGTACAACATGAAAAAAATCTCTAATGATCCATAAAATTTGTAGTAACTACAAATAGTCAAAACTTCATGGTCAAAACTTCATGGTTATCTCCATACTCCTCTCCAAAGAACACTATCCATCAACTGTTTTATTGTAAAGGATGTAGAAACTAAGGACCCCCACTTGGTATACTATTTTGAACAGGACCCCCACTTGGTATACTATTTTGAACAGAACACCCAGCCCTCAGCATCTAGACCCACGCCAATATTATAGTCTGTTAAAGAAACCTGGACTCTTCAGCATATGGGTCCTTAATGCCACTGATCCTCACACTTTAGTATATTTGAGAAAGGTTTCAAGCACTCAAGGGGCCATGCCATTCAATTTAGGCAACCATCACACACTGTGGGATTCTTGTCCCTCCATCCAATCCTTTTGGCCGCTTGGAAATGACCACATCTGCTGTGAGTCAGTGTTACTTAACAACAGTGTGCAAAGCTGCCAAGTTTGGATCAGTGAAGTTGTTATTTTCGCTGGGTAATTCAGATCTTTGGCTTATTTGCATCCTGGACTGCCACACCCACACATTTAAAGATATTTAACTGTAGTCATAGCAGAGCTAGATAAGCACTTAGCCATGTCTGCTTTCAAATAGGGGTTTTGAGATCATGACTGATTCAGTGTATTTGCCCACCCATCAGATAAACTACTTGACAGTATCATTGAAAACAGTTTCTCTTCTCCATAAGCAGATTGGCCAGCATCCCAAACCCCAGTAGTTCTGCATCGTGTAACCAGAGCTGCTGCCTTCTGCTTCCTGAGACAAACTCCAAGACCCACAGGAATCAACTAGAGTCCTGGAAGATCCAGACACTGCCCCATGTGCAGATTCCTGCAAAAATAAACTGAGTCCCTGCCTTAGTCAGTACCAGGAAATCACCAGCAATAGCTAGATCATATGTCATCCAACCACAAGACCAAACTGTCTCTTCAGATGTTAGAAACACCTCAATCCACAAAGTAGGAATTAGCTAGAACCTTAGACCCAGTGTCTGAACAAGGGAGACTAGTAATTTGGCTCCCCTTCAAATCAATGTTCTTTGGATATTTGTTCAACTGTCCTTTATCAGAAATACGGAGGTACTAATTTTCCATTCTCACAAATCATCTACAACTCTCTTCTTTATTTTTTTATTATTCCAGTGAGAAAATTTATTGAGAAACATATGAAGCCATTTAATATGTAAGTAAGCAAACCACATATTTCTGGTAAACTGCACTATAGTGTACCTTAATTGGGCAATACATTGAAAGCCATCATCCATGTGGTCCAATATGAATAGTGTGTCAATCAAGGAAACAAAGTCCAGTGACTAAAGTTACTCATTTGTCACCTTCTGTATCAGTTAGGATTGCAATTGATTGAGCAGCTTAATTACCCTACACTGGCTTTTATAAATTAACTTAACGAAGTTAAGAATGGCTTAAATTATTAACGTGTGCTGGTTAATCTCAATCTCCCCACTTACCTTCACCAATCTCTGCCCTGTTCCATGTCCCAGGAGGCTGACCTCCATAAACAGCATCCCCCAAGCTCTTCTGCCCTCTGGCTTAAGTGGGAAGAGAAAGGATAGCATATTTATTTACCATAATCTCCACCCCCACCCCTTTACTTGCATAGCTATAGTTTTGGCAGAGTTACTTTTCTTTGTAGTCGCAGACTATATGAGGCAGCATCTCTTCTGATTCAAGTTCTTTCTAGCTCCAGTGAAAACTATTCCCTCCCTTGACCCATCCCCACGATTTCTAGTGGTGTTGCACCATCTCTTGTTAGTTCCTATGATGGTTAATTTTATGTATCAACTTGACTAGGCCACAGGGTTCCCAGAGATTTTGTCAAAAATTATTCTGAGTTTGTCTACGGAGGTGTCTTGGGATGAGCTTAAGTTACATGGTAGACTGAGTAAAGCAGATTGTCCTCCCTAATGTGGGTGGGCCTTATCCAATTAGTTGAAGGCCTGAAGAGTACAGAAAGGCTGGCTCTCCCCCAAGTAAGAGAGAATTGTCCTGCCTGGTGGCCTGTGAACTAGGACATCAGTTCTTGGCTCTATTGCAGCCTGCTGGCCTTCAGACTCAACCTGTGATCTTGGCTCTGCATATCATGGACTTGCCAACCTCCATAATCACATAAGCCAATTGAGAGAGAGAGAGAGGGAAAGAGAGGGAGAGAGAGAAAGAAGATGTTCAATTTTTAGTTGTTTAAGGAAGCTCCATACTGTTCTCCATAGTGGCTGTATTAATTTACATTCCTACCAGCACTGCAGGAGGGTTTGCTTTTCTCCACACCCTCTCCAGCATTTGCTGTTTATAGATTTTCTGATGATACCCATTCTAACTGGTGTGAAGTGATACCTCATTGTAGTTTTAAGTTGTGTTTCTCTAATAATTAGTGATGTTGAGCATCCTTTCATGTGTTTGTTGGCAATCTGTATATCTTCTTTGGAGAAATGTCTATTTAGGTCTTCTGCCCATTTTTGGATTGGGTTGTTTGTTTTTTTGATATTGAGCTGCATGAGTTGCTTGTATATTTTGGAGATTAATCCTTTGTCAGTTGCTTCGTTGGCAAATATTTTTCTCCCATTCTGAGGGTTGTCCTTTTGTCTTGTTTGTAGTTTCCTTTGCTGTGCAAAAGTTTTTAAATTTCATTAGGTCCCATTTGGGTTTTTTTGTTTTTATTTCCATTTCTCTAGGAGGTGGGTCAAAAAGGATCTTGCTGTGATTTATGTCATAGAGTGTTCTGCCTGTGCTTTCCTCTAAGAGTTTTATAGTGTCTGGCCTGACATTTATGTCTTTGATGCATTTTAAGTTTATTTTTGTGTATGGTGTTAGGGAGTGTTCTAATTACATTCTTTTACATGTAGCTGTCCAGTTTTCCCAGCACCACTTACTGAAGAGGCTTTCTTTTCTCCATTGTATATTCTTTCCTCCTTTGTCAAAGACAAGGTGACCGTGGGTTTATCTCTGGGCTTTCTATCCTATTCCATGGATCTATATCTCTGTTTTTGTGCCAGTACCATATTGTCTTGATTACTGTAGCTTTGTAGTATAGTCTGAAATCCAGGAGCCTGATTCCTCCAGCTCCGTTTTTTCTTTCTCAAGATTGCTTTGGCTATTTGGGGTCTTTTGTGTTTCCATACAAATTGTGAAATTTTTTGTTCTAGTTCTGTGAAAAATGCCATGGGTAGTTTCATAGGGATTGCACTGAATCTGTAGATTGCTTTGGGTATTATAGTCATTTTCACAATGTTGATTCTTCCAATCCAAGAACATGATATATCTCTCCATCTGTTTGTATCACCTTTAATTTCTTTCATCAGTGTCTTATACTTTTCTGCATTCAGGTCTCTTGTCTCCTTAGGTAGGTTTATTCCTAAGTATTTTATTCTTTTTTTGTGTGATATTTTATTCTTTTTGTTGCAGTGGTAAATGGGAATGTTTCCTTAATTTCTCTTTCAAATTTTTCATCATTAATGTATAGGAATTCAAGAGATTTCTGTGCATTAATTTTGTATCCTGCTACTTTACTAAATTCATTGATTAGCTCTAGTAGTTGTCTGGTACCATCTTTAGGATTCTCTATGTATAGTATGATGTCCAATCATGTTTTTCTCTTTCATCACTTTAAATATGTCCTGTCACTCCCTTCTGACTTGCAGAGTTTCTGCTGAAAGATCAGCTGTTAACCTTATGGGGATTCCCTTGTATGTTATTTGTTGTTTTTCCCTTGTAGTTTTTAATATTTTTTCTTTGTACTTAATTTTTGATAGTTTGATTAATATGTGTCTTGGCATGTTTCTCCTTGGAATTATCCTGTATGGGACTCTCTGTGCTTCCAGACTTGATTGACTATTTCCTTTCCCATATTAGGGAAGTTTTCAACTATAATCTCTTCAAATACCTTCTCAGTCCCTTTCTTTTTCTCTTCTTCTTCTGGGACCCCTGTAATTCGAATGTTGGTGCATTTAATGTTGTCCCAGAGGTCTCTGAGACTGTCCTCAATTCTTTTCATTCTTTTTTCTTTATTCTGCTCTATGGTAGTTATTTCCACTATTTTATTTTCCAGGTCACTTATTCATTCTTCTGTCTCAGTTATTCTGCTACTGATTCCTTCTAGAGAATTTTTAATTTCATTTATTGTGTTGTTCATCATTCTTTGTTTGCTCTTTAGTTCTTCTACGTCCTTGTTAAACGTTTCTTGTATTTTCTCCATTCTATTTCCAAGATTTTGGATCATCTTTACTATCATTACTCTGAATTCTTTTTCAGGTAGACTTCCTATCTCCTTTCATTTGTTTGGTTTGATGGGTTTTTACCTTGATCCTTCATCTGCTGTGTGTTTCCCTGTCTTCTCATTTTGCTTAACTTACTGTGTTTGGGGTCTCCTTTTTGCAGGCTGCAGGTTCATAGTTCCCATTGTTTTTGGTGTCTGCCCCCAAAGGGTAAGGTTGGTTCAGTGGGTTGTGTAGGCTTCCTGGTGGAGGGGACTGGTGCTTGTGTTCTGGTGGATGAGGCTGGATCTTGCCTTTCTGGTGGGCAGGACTGCATCCGGTGGTGTGTTTTGGGGTGTCTGTGACCTTATCATGATTTTAGTCAGCCTCTCTGCTAATGGGTGGAGTTGTGCTCCTGTCTTGCTACTTCTTTGGCTTAGGGTGTCCAGCACTGTAGCTTGCTGGTCGGTGAGTGGAGCTGGGTCTTAGCGTTGAGATGGACATCTCTGGGAGACCTTTCGTCACTTGATATTACATGGAGCCGGGAGGTCTCTGGTGGACCAATGTCCTGAATTCAGCTCTCCCACCTCAGAGGCTCAGGCCTGACACCCAGCCAGAGCACCAAGACACTGTCAGCCAAACAGCTCAGAAGAAAAGGGAGAGAAAAAAGAAAGAAAGAAAGAAAGAATAAAATAAAATAAAAATGTTATTAAAATAAAAAATTATTAAATTTTTTTAAAATTTAAAAGTAGTAATAATTTTAAAAAAAATCAGACAGAACCCTAGGACAAATGGTAAAAGCAAAGCTATACAGACAAAATCACATAAAGAAGCATACACATACACACTCACAAAAAAAGGAAAAGGAAAAATATATATGTATGTATATATATATTTTAAGAAAAGGAAGAGAGCAACCAAATCAATAAACAAATCTACCAATCATAATAAACTCTAAATACTAAACTAAGATAAACATAAAACCAGAAACAAATTAGGTGCAGAAAGCAAACCCCAAGTCTACAGTTGCTCCCAAAGTCCACCTCCTCAATTTGGGATGATTCGTTGTCTATTCAGGTATTCCACAGATACAGGGCACATCAAGTTGATTGTGGAGATTTAATCCACTGCTCCTGAGGCTGCTGGGAGAGATTTCCCTTTCTCTTCCTTGTTCGCACAGCTCCTGGGGTTCAGCTTTAGATTGAACCTCGGCATGTAGGTCGCCTGAGGGTGTCTGTTCTTCCCTCAGACAGGACGGGGTTAAAGGAGCAGCTGATTCGGGGGCTCTGGCTCACTCAGGCCGAGGGGAGGGAGGGGTACGGATGCTGGGCAAACCTGCGGCGGCAGAGGCCAGCGTGATGTTGCACCAGCCTGAGACGCGCCGTGTGTTCTCCCCGGAAAGTTGTCCCTGGATCATGGGACCCTGGCAGTGGCGGGCTGCACAGGCTCCCGGGAGGGGCAGTGTGGAGACTGACCTGTGCTCACACAGGCTTCTTGGTGGCGGCAGCAGCAGCCTTAGCGTCCCATGCCCGTCTCTGGGGTCTACGCTGATAGCCGCGGCTCACGCCCGTCTCTGGAATTCGTTTAGGCAGCGCTCTTAATCCCCTCTCCTTTCGCACCCCGAAAGAATGGTCTCTTGCCTCTTTTTCAGCTCCAGACCTTTTCCTGTGGCGCACTAGCCCCCTTCAGGCTGTGTTCACGCCGTCAACCCCAGTTCTCTCCCTGCGATCCGACCCCCGAAGCCCGAGCCTTAGCTCCCAGCCCCCGCCTGCCCCAGCAGTTGAGCAGACAAGCCTCTTGGGCTGGTGAATGCTGGTTGGCACTGATCCTCTCTGTGCGGGAATCTCTCCACTTTTCCCTCCGCACCCCTGTTGCTGTGCTCTCCTCCATGGCTCTGAATCTCCCCGCACCCGACACCCCCTTGTCTCCGCCAGTGAAGGGCCTTCCTAGTGTGTGGAAACCTTTCCTCCTTCACGGCTCCCTCCCACCGGTGCAGGTCCCGTCCCTATTCTTTTGTCTCTGTTTATTCTTTTTTCTTTTGCCCTACCCAGGTACCTGGGGAGCTTCTTGCCTTTTGGGAGGTCTGAGGTCTTCTGCCAGTGTTCAGTAGGTGTTCTGTAGGAGTTGTTCCACGTGTAGATGTATTTCTGATGTTTCTGTGGAGAGGAAGGTGATCTCCACATCTTACTCCTCCACCATCTTGAAGCTCTTTAGTTTCTTAAAAAACTAAAAATAGAGTTACCTTATGATCCTGCAATCCTGCTCCTGGGCATTTATCCGGAAAAGATGAAAACTCTAATTCGAAAAGATACATGCACCCCAATGTTTATAGCAGCACTATTTACAATAGTAAGACATGGAAGACAGATGAATGGATGAGGAAGATGCTATATATATATATATATTATATATATATATATATATAATATATATATATATATTTATATAACTACTATACAATCCAACAACTCCACTACTGCATATTTATCCAGTGAAAACAAAAACACTAATCTGAAAGATATATGCACCCAAATGTTCATTGCATCACAGTTTACAATAGCCAAGAAATGGAAGCAATATAAGTTGCTTCCAAAAGATGAATGGATAAAGAATATGTGCTATATATATATATATATATATATACAATGGAATATTACTCAGCCATAAAAAAGAATGAAATAATGCCATTTGCAGCAACATGGATGGACCTAAAGATTACCATACTAAGTGAAGTAAGTTAGACAGAGAAAGACAAATATCATATGATATCACTTATGTATGGAATCTAAAAAAAATGATAGAGGGCTTCCATGGTGATGCAGTGGTTAAGAATCTGCCTGCCAATGCAGGGGACATGGGTTCAATCCCTGGTCTGGGAAGATCCCATGTGCCATGGAGCAACTAATCCTATGCACCACAACTCCTGAGCCCACACACCACAACTACTGAGACTGTGTGCCTAGAGCCCATGCTCCGCAACAAGAGAAGCCACTGCAATGAGAAGCCCATGCACCACAACGAAGGGTAGCCCCCGCTCACCACAACTAGAGAAAGCCTGCACTCAGCAATGAAGACACAATGCAGCCAAAAATTAATTAATTAATTAATTTAAAAATTATACAAATGAACTTATTTAAAAAACAGAAATAGACTCACAGAAGTAAAAAACAAACTTATGGTTACCAAAGGGGATAGGAGGGTGGGAAGAGGGGGACCAATTGGGGATAAGAAGAGATAAATCAGGAGTTTGGGATTAACATATACCCACTGCTATACATAAAATAGGTAAACAACAAGGACCTACTGTATAGCACAGGAAATTAAACTCAATATTATGTAATAACCTATAATGGAAAAGAATTTGAAAAAGAATATATATATGATACACATGTATAACTGAATCACTTTGCTGTACACTTGAAACTAATACAACATTGTAAATTAACTATAATTATAAAAAATAAAAAAACAAATAAATAAAAAGAGTATTTTAACCAGAACACCCCAATTCTGCTTGCATTAGGCACAAAGGATGAAAATACCTCTCTCTCCTATTGCTGTCATTGTTTTTGTTGTCTTGCTTCAGGTTTGTCTAGTAACTGACCCTTTCAATGAACTGTGGAATGTATATACTGGAATTTCTTTTTTTAATTCATAATTTTCTGCTTTAATATGTTTTGTACTGTCCTACTTTATATATTTATGATAATATGTCTTGAACTAATTTTACCTAAGTGTTCTGAAGTTAAGCTAAGGATTGGGATTAATTGATGAATAGCAGGCTCAATTCTCCCTGTATGTCAAGAGCTGGCCAGCACAGTTACACCGCTATTGTAGGAGGCAGCTCTCTGGTTTTATCTTATTGGTTAGAGAAATGGCCTGACCAGTGCAGATAATTTAACACAAATAGGAAGCTTCTAATACAGTCGTATGGCCTTGCTGACTATGCAGTAACCAGAAGAGCACGCCTACAGATAAAGTAACCAATTCACCTGGGTTTGCCCAAGACTTTCTCAAGCTTAGCCTTGAAGTCCCACGTTCCAAAAATCCCTCTTTCGTGGGAAAACTGAAAGAGTTGGTCATCCTAGAGCCAGTGCTGTCTTTGGCCTTGGGTGAGGCCACCCAAAGTGGAGGCAAAAAACAGAGGCTTCAGGAAAAGATAGACATATTCCAACTCTGCCTCCTGCACTTTCATTGCCACCCAGGACAAGCTATTTAAACCGAGACCCTATTTTCTTTACCTGTAATATGAGGGTAATAGCCCCATGACTTTTTTGAGAATTTAATGAGAAGTCATGAAATGTTCCTAGAAAAGTGTCTGGCATAAACTAGTTGGCCAGCAAATAGTAGGTGTTATTACTATATTCCAGAAATTCTAAAATAAAATAGTAACTATAGCAACTGCATCTAGACAGGTGGGTTTTAGTTTTTGTGGTTTTTTTGAAGGGGATTATCTATGACCATGATTATTTCAATTTTTTAAAAGTCAATTCATTTGACGGGATTTATTTGTCAAAAACATGTTGACTCATGCCAATTACTGTAAGATCAAGCCCTTTCAAACTCATTTATGAGTAACATCCAAATCATCTCTTCTAAAATAAATAGTTAACAGTGTAATTGCCTGCTACTAACAGAAGCATTATCCTTTCAGTAAAATTTTAGGAAGAAAGAGGTACGTAGAAACAAAATTATCCAAAATGTCTAATTATCTCACTTAAGCTATGATGTTCTACACTAACATAGGTTTTTATATAACAAAGCTCTGTTTTATACTAAGTACATTTTTGAATGTTAACTAGAAAAAAACTAATGTATAATCTTATGCTTTAAATTATTTAAATTGACAAATTC
Source organism: Tursiops truncatus (assembly GCF_011762595.2). Lineage (NCBI taxonomy): Eukaryota > Metazoa > Chordata > Mammalia > Artiodactyla > Delphinidae > Tursiops > Tursiops truncatus. Next base: position 125,066,777 of record NC_047037.1, read on the forward strand.
TTTAAATAGGTTTCCCAGAATAAGATCCATTAAATTTTATGATTTTGATTTTTGCATTAAAATTAAATAATTCATTTTTTTACCAATGATTACTTTTGTGTCCTCTGTTGTTCTCTCAGTACCAAATACAATTTTCTACACTTGAATTTTTAATAGCAAAAATAGGAGGCATTTAGATTAATTAATTTTAAAATCCAATCTCTGATTATCCATCTTGTACTATATAAGGGTTTTAATTCATAATCCCAAGTATGGATGGAACAGTGATGCACTGGAATCTATTTTATCTACTTAAGAAGTCTTTTCTCTTCCATTGAGTACTACATTTAATAAGAATTTTCAAAGCTTACCCAATATTTTTATTACTAAAATTATTTTTCTACTTTATTTTTAAGAACAATTTTACATTTGAGCCCATAAATTCTTCAGTTTATGATGATACAATTCAAGCTAGGCAGTTAAAAGATTCTAAGAAGGAAACTTGAATTGCTCAGAGAAAGTGTGAAATCCCATGTGTTACTAAAACTCAAAGGACTGTCTCGATCAAAATTTTCTGTATACGTGGCAAGTGTATAATTCATTTTAAAAATTCCCCACCCACATTGTTCTCTGAAGCGTGTCTCAAAGTCCCATTCCTTAGCATAGAAGACACGTTGGTTTCTTTTTCTCAACATGTGCTTTTTTAAAGTCAAACATATAACATTCAGTCTTGGGACATTACAGGAAATGTGATTTAGATTCTTCTCATTACTGCAACATAAGACACAGGCACACATAAAAAATCCCCTCTCCTTACTGCTGGTGTTTCTCTTAAACATCAGTTCTTTATTTTTTTAAATTTTTTTATTGAAGTATAGTTGATTTATAATATCTTGTAAGTTTCAGATGTACAGCACAGCAATTCAGTGTTTTATATACATATGTGTATATATATATATATATATATATATATATATATATATATATTCTTTTTCAGATGCTTTTGCCTTATAGGTTATTACATAATTGAGTATAGTTCCCTGTGCTATACTGTAGGTCCCTGTTGGTTATATATTTTATACAAAGTCGTGTGTATATGTTAATCCCAGCCTCCTAATTTATCCCTCTCCCCACACCCCCTTTTGCCTTTGGCAACCATAAGTTTGTTTTCTGTGTCCGTGAGTCTCTTTCAAACATCAGCTAAGTAAAATTCTGTCAATATTTTAAGAAATGAAGAACTGCCTTTTGCATTCATTTTTTATATATTTCATATCATGTCTTATTAGTTCTCTGCTCCCAGATTTCTGATAACTCTAGGACCTATGAGATGAGTCCAGGTGATACATTCAGTGACCATGTTAAGCATTTTCAGCCCAGGGCCCAGAAAGTTTGAGTATGTTTCAAATTGGGTAGAGAAGGTTCTGAATAAATGTCTTTTTCTTCCTATTAACACTTGTCAAAAAGCACAGTGGGTCTGTCAGATAAGAAAATATTTACTAATCAGATTTGTTGCCAATGTTACAAGCAAATTACAGAAATGGCTTATTGGGAACTTCAGGAGCAATAAGAATTGCTCAAGTGACTTATTCACTCAAGTGCTTTTAAACCGTATTGGATTACTGCGCTGCAATTCCATCCACTAAATTGAACCACCCAAGGAAAACGAAATTCACCTGAATGCCCAGGAGAGCTCATCATAAATTGGTGGTTCAATTTTGAGCCTTAGGAGAAAAGCTAAAATGAATAATACAGATTGCTCTAACTATTCTCCAATACCATCAGGATTTCAAACTTTCATTAAATCAAACATACATCACCACCACCAAACAGAATTCATTTACTGGAGGGACAAAAGTACGTGGGTAGGTTTCTGAGGTCATGTTGAGACATATATTTTCATTATTTTCATATCTCTTTTCTAAATTGCTATTTACTGGCAAAATGAACTGAAAGTCCACTAAAGACTTTCTATTCTTCCACCTGATTTGGTTATGAAACTTGGCCTTAATCTTAGAGGTAGATAATTCAGCCTGAGGGTAATCAAAGAAACTAAACCAGGTCTACTTTTTTCACCTAGGACTTGTTATGGTATGTATATTGTTCCTGCTGATAGCTTGACCTGTTTTTTAAAAATGGAAAAATTTTAAAAACCATGAAAGTACGTGTTATTTTCTCATTTTTCCTCATTGATCACTTTTCATTGAAATATTGTATATTTTAGCGAACCTTGAAACTGGTTTATTGTAGTAATAAAATATCAACATTCTAGGTAGGTTTAGTTTCTGTCCACAACAAATGTAAGGTTTAGAAACTTAATTTGTAAGAATAGACATTGCTTTGCCTGTTGAATAAAGACAAAAGAAAAATGAGTATTATCTGTAATTAAAATAGAACATAACCAAATTGTTCAAATTGCCATTTTAGAAAATTGGTATCATCGATGTACCTTTAGGTCATCTTCCCCATTTATTGTAAATCCAGATTTCTAATAGAATGGAATAAAATACTTAAACCATATAACAAAATATTCCCAAATCACTGAAAAATTCTTCAGCTGTGAATTCAATAGGTTTCTGTGATTTGTTGTGAAATTTTCACCTAATCTTCATGTTTGTTAAGTGTAAACTAAAAGCTTCCTCATGGTTTTCACATGATTAATGGCTTATTTGACTGGTACTTTTTCTTAAAAAAAATTGTTTTCTCTACTAACCTTTCCTCTAAGTGCAAATAAAAATAATCTCCTTGATTCTAAGTACTTTGCAAACCTTGTAAAAATTTAAAATAATGTCACTGCTTCTCATACTCTCTGGCTCTGTAAGTCCTTCCTCATAAGCCATTTCTAACACTGTTCTTACTGTGGTAAAGCTAATTGAAAAATAAAGTGATGAATGAGCTTGCATTGAAATTTTAAGAACAGCAGCTATTACCATATAACACCAAGCAGAAGGGCAGTAGCTGTCCTTTCTCACAGCTGGAAACCATAGGAGGGCTTATTATCATCACTTGCTATGATTAACTCTCTACCTTTTTAACCATGTAACTCACAATATTAGGAAGAATAGAATAGCTTGCTTGTCCAAAGACAAAGTATAAGATGTGCCTTGAACTCAAAAATGTAGTTGATAACAGAGGATGGAAAAAAACAGCCAGAAAATGTCAGGCCTGGGAGTCAGCTAGGCAGGTAGGGATGGGAGATGAGTGAGGTGTAAAAAGGATGTGGTCCATGCCGCGGAGCGGCTAGGCCAGTGAGCCATGGCCGCTGAGCCTGAGCGTTCGGAGCCTGTGCTCTGCAACGGGAGAGGCCACAACAGTGAGAGGCCCACGTACTGCAAAAAAAAAAAAAAAAAAAAAAAAAAATGATGTGGTCAGGGGGAGGGGGCCACAGGCAAGAGATCAACTCCTCTAGGGAGAGGAGTGCCTAGAGGGAAAAAAATAAAGAAATCAGACTTTTATGCCACGCACTAAGAAAAGACAAGAAGCAGAGTCCAAGGAATCATGTGGTAGACAGAATAATGGCCCCAGCAAAGATGTCCACATTCTAATTCCTAGAACTTGTGACTATGTTATGTCACATGGCAAAGGGAATTAAGGTCACAGGTGGAATTAAGGTTGCTATTCAGCTGACCTTAAAATAGGGAGATTTCCTGGATTATCTGTGTAGACCCAGTGTCATCACAAGGGTTCCTAAAAATGGAAGAGGGAAACAGAAGGGAATCAGAAAAAGAGATATGACAAGGCAAGCAGGGTCAAAGAGGTGTTATGCTGTTGGCTTTGAAGATATAAAGGGGTCCCTCAAGCCAAGGAATGTGGGCAGCCTCTAGAAGCTGGGAAAAGCAAGGAAACAGATTCTCCCTATAACCTCAAGGAAGGAATGCAGGCTTACCAATACCTTGATATTAGCCTAGTGATCAGCATCATACTCTGACCTATAGAACTGTAAGATAATAAATTTGTGTTGCTTTAAGCCACTAAGTTTGTGGTAACTTGCTGGCAGTGGTAGAAAACTAACATGGATCTGTGCCCAACTAAAGGGGACGAACAGGCTATTCAATCAGTGTTTGTTGAAAAAAATGGAGAAATGAGTGAATAGAGGAATATGAGGCAGTTGGCAACCACATTCTGGGGTCCATCAAAGATAAGGGAGTCATCAGCCACAGAACGTGATAATAACAATTGATCTATAGACTCAGCATCAATTTCCCTGAACTTTCCCATCCTATGGAGTGTGGATAAAACATGCCTAGTGAAGAATATGTGTTAAAAGTCAGGCTTAAACAAATACATAAAGACATACTCAACATTACTAATCATCAGGGAGATGTATATCAAAATCACAAAAAGCTATGACCTCACACCTGTTAGAAAGGCTATCATCAAAAAGACAAGAAATAGGGCTTCCCTGGTGGCACAGTGGTTGAGAGTCTGCCTGCCAATGCAGGGGACACGGGTTCGTGCCCTGGTCTGGGAGGATCCCACATGCCGCGGAGCAACTAGGCCCATGAGCCACAACTACTGAGCCTGCACCGTCTGGAGCCTGTGCTCAGCAAGAAGAGAGGCCGCGATAGTGAGAGGCCCACGCACAGGCCTCCACTTGCCACAACTGGAGAAAGCCCTCGCACAGAAACGAAGACCCAACACAGCCATAAATAAATAAATAAATAATTTTTTTAAAAAAAGACAAGAAATAACAAGTTTGGCAAGGATGGGGAGGAAAGGGGACCCTTGGGCACTGTCAGTGGGAATGTAAATTGGTACAACCACCATGGAAAACAGTATGGAGGTTCCTCAAAAAATTAAAAGTAGAACTACCATATGATCCAGCACTTCCATTTCTGAGTATATATCTGAAGAAAATGAAATAACTCTCTTGAAGAGATATCTACACCTCTGTGTTCATTACAGCTTTATTTACAATAGCCAATACATGGAAACAACCTAAGTGCCTATCGGTGAATGAATGGATAAAGAAAAATAATAATAAATATATATATATATATATATAATATATATATCCAAAGGAATATTATTCATCTGTAAAGAAGAAAGAAGTCCTGATATTTGTAATAACATGGATGAATGAAACTTGAGGGCATTATGCTAAGTGAAATAAGTCAAACAGAGAAAGAAAATATGGTGCGATCTTACTTATATGTGGGCTCTTCTATGTTTCTCATAGAAACAGAGAACAGATTGGTGGTTGCCACAGGTGGAGGGTGGTAGGTAGGGGAAATGGATGAAGCTGGTCAAAGGGTATAAACTTCCAGTTATAACATGAATAAGTCCTGGGGATGCAATGTACAGCATGCTGACCATAGTTAACAACACTGTATTGTATATTTGAAAGTTGCTAGGAGAGTAGATTTTGAAATTTCTCACCACAAAAGAACAATTGTAACTATATGAGGTGATGGATGTGTTAACTAAGCTTTCTGTGGTGATCATTTTGCAACGTATACATAAAAAATCACTACACTGTATACCTTAAACTTACACAATGTTATATGTCACTTATATCTCAATAAAGTTGGAAAAAGTAAAATCAGGCTTATCTCCCAGTTTCCCAGGTTATTGTGGCAGTTGATCAAGACTGACAAAATGGTATTACCTTACAGCTGCTGACCTTTGTCCAGCAATTAGCCCAACCCCACTCCACTCCCTTCCTCCCACCATGAAAAACACCTGCCAGTCAGATCACCTTACCATGCTCTCTGTCTCCTAGGTCTTTAAGCTTGCTGCTGCCTCTGCCTGGCAGGCTCTTATTACATACTCCCATAGATGCTCACATCCTCTACTTCATGACATTTGTTTAGTGACTGGTATTTTCCAGTACACCCTAAATCAGGAACACCGGTACAGCCCAATAGTACAGAAGAGTGCCTGGGTCAACCATATTTGCATCAATACGAATCTACCCTTGCTGATTTAATTGGACCAAACTTGCTCTCCTGGGCTGTCACAAATGCTTGTAAAAGGCAGGGATAATATCCATCTTGCTCATCATTCACTCCTCAACATCTAGTACTGACACAAGATGGGTTCCCAGCAAATTTTTGTGGAATGAAAACACTAAAAGACCAAAACAATAAAATCTTGGTCTTTTTGAGAAATTCATTCTTGGATTCCAATTTTGATTCCTGACACCAAGGTGAGTGTTTGGGGCTACTATTGATATTCTCTTCAAAGTTAAAGTGATAACTGCCTTTTATACTTTTCTTTTCCAGCAGGAAGAATAAAAAATATTTTATAATTTCTATTTTCAGCTTTAATATATGAATAAAATGAAAGTCTATTATGTCTAGTGTGTGTACATATAAATATACACATACCCTGTATTAGTCAGTGTTCTGGTGAAAGAGGACCAACAGGAGACAGATGATAGATAGATAGATGGATAGATAGATAGACAGATAGACATAGATAGACATAGATAGATAGATAGATAGATAGACATAGATAGACATAGATAGATAGATAGATAGATAGATAGATAGATAGATAGATAGATGATAGATAGATGATAGATGATAGATAGATAGATAGATGATAGATAGATAGACATAGATAGACATAGATAGATAGATAGATAGACATAGATAGACATAGATAGATAGATAGATAGATGATAGATAGATAGATAGACATAGATAGACATAGATAGATAGATAGATAGCTGATAGATAGATGATAGATAGATGATAGATAGATTAGATAGATAGATGATAGATAGATAGATAGATAGATGATAGGTAGATAGATGATAGATAGATAGATAGATAGATAGATGATAGATAAATAGATGATAGATAGAAGATAGATAGATGATAGACAGATAAATAGATGATAGACAGATAATAGATAGATGATAGATAGATAGATAAATAGATGATAGATGATAGATAGATAGGTAGATGATAGATAGATAGATAGATGATAGATTAGATAGATAGTAGATAGATGATAGATACATTAGATAGATAAATAGTAGATAGATGATAGATAGATAAATAGATGATAGATAGATGATAGATAGGTAGATGATAGATTAGATAGATAGTAGATAGATGATAGATAGATAGGTGATAGACAGATGATAGATAGATAGATGATAGATAGTAGATAGATAGATAGATGATAGATAGATATATAGATTGATAGATGATAGATTGATAGATGATAGATAGATAGATAAATAGATAGATAGATGATAGATAGATAGATAGACATAGATAGAGGCTTATTGTAAGGCATTGGTGCACATTATGGACTATGGAAGCTGAGAAGTCCCACAGTCTGTCTGCAGGCTGGAGACCCAGGAAAGCCAGTAGTGTAGTTCCAGTCTGAGTCCAAAGGCCTGAGGACCAGGAGAGCCAATGATGTAAGTCCCAGTTCAAGGGCATAAGATCCATGTCTCAGTTCATGCAGTCAGGCAGAGACAGCAAGTTATCCCTTACCCCAACTTTTATTCTACTCAGGCCCTCAACAGATTGGATGATGTCCATCCAAATTGAGAAGGGAAATCTGCTTAACTCAATCTATGAATTCAAATGCTAATCTCTTCTGGAAACACCGCACAGACACACCCAGAAATCATGTTTAACCAAATATCTGGGCACCCACTGGCCCAGTCAAGCTGACACATAAAACTGACTATCACACACATATATATATAATTTATTTTATTTTCAAATAGCCTTTATTTTCACTAATGTGTTCTGATTCTAGACTCATGGAATGCTCCTTCACTCTCATATCTGATGATTTGATGAGCAAGAGATTTCTGGATTCAGATGGCTAAATGAAGCTATACTGATTCTCTCTCTTCCAATACACCATGATTTAGAGCACATATATTCAAAATTAACAAAATAAGTTCACCAATATAACTCCCCCAAAAGAGCAGAGTCTAAATATGTATTCTTTCCAAGAAAGGTACCCAAGAAGAACCTGAAGCAGAATCAGGTAGCAGAGCAGAGTGAACCCCACCCCTACCCCTCCCATCCTGCTCACAGACCAGTCTAGTCATCAAAATTTTGACATTTCTGGGGCTTCCCTGGTGGCACAGTGGTTGAGAGTCCGCCTGCCGATGCAGGGGACGCAGGTTCGTACCCCGGTCCGGGAAGATCCCACTTGCCGCAGAGCGGCTGAGCCCGTGAGCCATGGCCGCTGAGCCCGCGCGTCCGGAGCCTGTGCTCCGCAACGGGAGAGGCCACAACAGTGAGAGGCCCGCGTACCGCAAAAAAAAAAAAAAAAATTGTGACATTTCTAATATATCCATGTGTTCATTTTCTATAGCTTCCATAACAAATTACCACAAGTTTAGCCACTTAACACAACACTAATTTATGATCCCACCGTTCTGTAGGTCAGGAGTCTGGTGAGCTCAGCTGGTTCCTCTGGCCCGGGTTTCACAGGCTGAGATCAAGTTGTTGGCAAGCTGGACTCTTATCTGGAGGCTCTGAGGGAGCGTCGGTTTCCAAGCTCGTCCAGGCTGTTGACAGAATTCAGTTATTTGGGCTGCAGGGCTGAGGTCTCTGTTTCCTTGCTGGCTGTTAGCCAGGAGCCTCTCTCAGCCTGAATTCCTCATCATGTTGTTCCCACAACTGCAAACCAGCAACTTCCTGTTAAGTCCTCCTCATGCTTTGAATCTCTCTGAATTCTCTTTCTGCCTCATCCCTTCTGCCTCCAGCTGGAGAAAGTTCTCTGCTTTTAAGGGTTTATGTGGTTAGCTTCGGTCCTCTTGGATAATCCAAAATAATTTCCCTATTTTACGGTCAGTAACTTTAATTGCATCTGCAAAGTCTCATTTGCTACGTAACATAACCTATTCACAGGTTCCAGGGATTAGGGTATAGACATCTTTAGGGGAGGGAAGGGACCTTATGCCAACCACACCCCACATCTCAAAGGAGCTAAATGCAGAGGGTTAGAGGTCTCATCTTTCCCCTCTTCTGACTCTAGAATACTATATAGGATTTGTAGAAATTAGTAAAAAAAAAAATTGTCAGGAGACAAGATCCAGAGTTACACCAAACCAGGGGAGGGGTTGTGGCAGAGGGCAGAGATCCCACCTGAAATGCAAAGATATTCTCCCCCAGGGATGGAATACAACCCCCAGTTGGGTAGAGTGGGTCCTAGAATGGCTCCACCACTTTACACAATCTTGGAAGAGACAGCAGAGCTCATGTCTTCCAAAAATGATGGCACACCCCCTTCTTTGGAAGCTGAGCTCTTCCTCTCAGTCACCACTGTGCTATGGTGCTACAAAAAGTAGATGGACCACCAAAAATTCAGCACTCAAACTGTGAATCAGTGGAGTAAGGAAATGTGTCAAAGGTATGGTGGAAAGGGAGGTATGAATCTGCCCACACTCTCAGACTAAATGAAATTTCTGGGCAGAGCCACGCAAGCATGAGTAAGCTAGAAAAAGGAATGGCGTGGCATGCATGCAAGCTACATGGAGAAAGGAAGGAAGACAGCAAGGAAGGGAGGGAGGGAGGGAGGACAGAAAGGGGTGAGAGAGAGAAAGAAAAAAATATACACAACCAAGAGAAAAAAATTCCCAAGTGCTTCAAACTATTTAGAACATTAACAAAAATGCTCAAAAATTTTTTTTTAAAAGAATGACATGAGAGCATTGCAGGTTTAATTAAACAATTTGAGGACCTAAACAGCATTATCAAAAACCTAATGGATGAATTTTTAAAAACAGGAAACATAATACGCATGGTTACAGACTGAATAATTGTCATGGAGGAAAGACAGAGCTAGTCAGAAGGAAGACAGATGAAAGAGAGATTAAAGCAATCTGAGAAAAACTGAAAATGATGGAATCTAGGTAAAGATAACCTGTCATAATTGATGTCTGGAGCAGAAAACCCTCCAAATAATGTTGGGACAACCCTTTTAATGGAAAAAGACTATTCAGGGACACTTGTTAAAGATGGTCATGCAGACTTTATTTGGGACCATCGTAACAGGTATATGGACCACTGCAATGGAACTTTACAGCAGGAGAAAGAGATTAGGCTCAACTCTGATTACAGCACAGGCAGGTGGGAATTTATAGCCAGGGGAAAGGGTGAGGGTCAATGGACAGAAAATTACTAAGAGGAAACATCAGGGGTAAGGGGGATTCTGGCTAAACTGACCTGACAAGATCCTTTGCCGAAGACAGGCCAGGATGAGAAAACATCACCTGCGGGATGGGGAGGGTGAGGGTGAGGAACCTGATCAGAGATCGAAGGTGATCAGACATCAGGTATGCAGGGTTCTTGTCAAACTGACTTAGCAAAGTTCTTCCTAAAACTAGATTTTACAAGGAAGGGCGCAGATGGGCCTAGGAGGAGATTCAGGAACCTGATTGAAGTTTGCTCAAGCAAAGAATCTCCTGCTCGTCTTTCTACTGAGAGGAGGAAAGCTCTACTCAGTTCCCTAAGAGGAAGAAATATGAAACAACCATTTCACCTTGAGTCTGTTCTTTCATTCTGTTTTCCCCAAGGACAGATTGATTTACCTGATGGGTGAATTTGGAATAAAGGACTGGAAAGGGGTGGATCTGTGCCTTTTGGCCCTTGCTTCTGACCTTCCTGTTTGTGGAGAGGTACAGCCAGCTCTGCATCTCAGGGCAAGTTAGAGGGCTGACTGAGGGGCATGAAACACGGTGAGCAAATCTGTCTAATTCAGGAGGAATATCATAAACCCACTTGGCCTCAGCTCTCAACGTATACTTTCCAGCTTTATTATAATAAGGATAACATCTTAAACTCTATTAATCTGTCTCCTGGGTCTTATTTCTTTCTTGCTTTCAGACTTGAGAGGGAAAGAAATGGGTAATATTCACCAGTCCCCCTAAATTCAACAAAATATTTTTATTAAAAATACTCAAAGAGGGCTTCCCTGGTGGCGCAGTGGTTGACAGTCCGTCTGCCAATGCAGGGGACACAGGTCCGAGCCCTGGTCTGGGAGGAGCAGCTGGGCCCATGCGCCACAACTGCTGAGCCTGCACTCTAAAGCTTGCAAGCCACAACTACTGAGCCCACGTGCCACAACTGCTGAGGCCCGCGTGCCTGGAGCCCATGTTCTGCAGTGGGTGGGGGGCCCACGATGAGAGGCCCGTGTACTGCAGCGAGGGATGGCCCCCCTCACCGCAGCTGGAGAGAGCCCACGCATAGCAACGAAGACCCAATGCAGCCATAAATAAATAAATAAATAAATAAATAAATAAATATTCAAAGATATAATATAGAAAAATCTTTCAAAAGTGAAGAAAGAACTTGACTATGTCAAGTAAAAGAGTATATGTGTTTCAGGTACATCTGTTGCAGACTATGACTCACTCATAACTCACTCATGTCCTTTTTAATTGATTGACTTCAAGGATAAATCAAAAAATATTCATATACTCCCAAAGAAAAGGCAAATCTCTCTGAAAAGGGCATAGAAATGAGTCTGGCCAAGATTTCCTGAAGGCAACTATCCAGAGTCCTAGAGGAGGAAGGGCACACTCCAAGATATTGTTTAACAGAAGAGGCGAAAATCAAAAGCTTTTGATTTATTTCCTTCTTACAGCTTTTTATTTAGTCCTTTGACATTATCCTTACAAAGCCTTTCTTTGTAAGATTATTCTTGATTATATAAATATTGGCTCATATTGTTTCACAAAATCTCTATGCTTTCCTTTTCTATTTAAACAGTTAATCCAACTAGAATTTATTTTAGTTATTATGGAAGCAAGGGATGGAACTTAATCTTTTTCTAAATTTTTAGCAACTGTCCCAAAATAATTTTTAAATGATTTATTCTATCTTATATTGCTTTGAAATATCAAATTAAGGAAGATAGTAGAAATCTATTGAGAAGTAGATAGTCCAGGTTCACTATGCTAAATTCTCTTCAATAAATCATTAACACACACAAACACTTCTATTTCTGGACTTCCTACTCTGTTTCTTTAGATTGACCAAGTATTCTTGGACCAGAAATACTCTATTTTTATTAACATAGCTTTATAATATATTTTAATGCCAAGAAGCTTAAATTCTATACCTTAGTGCCTTCTCTCCTCCCCCGCACACACACATATTACTCTTCTATTTAAAATTTTCTTTAGCTTTTCTCTCTTATTAAATTTTCACAATGAGATTTAGGTGCATGAAATTGAATTAATCATAATTCTTGGTCAATCATAGTTGTTGGAATAGATCTATATTACTTTATCTATTTAGCATTTATTCATTTATTATTTAATAATAAAATGGATACCCATTAATCTATCACCCAGCCCAAGAACAGGAACATTAACTTACATCTACTTATGTACACCCCATCCTATTCCCCTGCCTCTCCTTTGCACACACACATCTGGAGGTAACCACTATCCTCAGTTTTGTGTATATTATTTCCTTACCTTTTTTTTTTGGGGGGGGGCTGCATTGGGTCTTCGTTGCTGTGTGCGGGCTTTCTCTAGTTGCGGCGAGCGGGGGCTACTCTTCGTTGCCGTGCGCACGCTTCTCATTGCAGTGGCTTCTCTTGTGGAATACACGCTCTAGGGGCACAGGCTTCAGTAGTTGTGGCTCGCAAGCTCTAGAGTACAGGCTCAGTAGTTGTGGCGCACGGGCTCAGCTGCTCCTCGGCATGTGGGATCCTCCCGGACCAGGGCTCAAACCTGTGTCCCCTGCATTGGCAGGCTGATTCTTAACCACTGCACCACCAGGGAAGCTCCTATTTCCTTACTTTGTAAAACAATTTTTACATATCAGCATGTTTAACCAAACACTTTATTTTACTTGCTTTTTAACTTCAGAAACGTTATTTTTATAGATGACTTTAGAATTATTTTGTCAAATCTGTCCCTGAAAAAAATTTACAACTTTAATTGAAATGCATTATATTTATATGTAATTTGGGGAAGAATTATTATCTCTATAATAAAGAAACTTCAGGAATTAGTGGTTATGACCACTTTCATTTAAAATCCCTCTCTCTCTCTCTTTCTTTTGCTCTCTATCCTGTTGCTGTTATTGTTTTTGTTGTTTTGCTTGAGGTTTGTCTAGTAATTGATCCTTTCAATGAACTGTGTTTGGAAGGTATATACTAGAATTTGGTTTTAAATTCATAATTTTCTGCTTTAATCTTTTTGGTTCTGTTCTACTGATGTTCCTAGATTCCTTGTATAACCCTCTTTTAACTCCTTGTATTAACACAGCCTGTTTAAGCTTTATTTTTTCTTATTTAATAAAATAAATAACACATTGAAAATCTTGAGTACATTCTTACTACTCTGGTTTTCACTCTATTCTAAATATCCTGTAATTGCAATTTTGTTTTCCTGTAGACCTTGAAGTTATTCAGGATACTTTTTTTAAATTTCCAAGTTATTGGGTCTTTAAATCAAACTTACAGTGTTAATTTCTGTTTGTCCTACGTTGTGTTCAGGGGTTGGGTCCCGTAAACTTTGGTTTTTTATAACATGTTGAGGTTATGTGTTCTAAAACGTGATCATGTTTTAATGTCCTATGAACATATTCTTTGTGTGTGAGATACAAAAATTGATGTTATCTACATTATTTAAGTGGTTATTAGTGAAAGAATATGATCTCTGGAATATGCCTTAAAACATAACAACAATAACTCACTAATGAAATGCACACACACATAAAAGGGGTAGAGAGCGATGAAAAAATAATGGCAAAATGTGAATTTACCTTTTATCAATATAGATTGGTAATGGTTTTGCTTTGGATGCCAGCTTTCTTTTTGTTTGTATTGATCTTTGCTCATTCTTTAACTTTTAACTTTTTTGGTGATTTTGCTTAAATGGTATCTTTTTTCAACATTATTTTGTTGAATTTTTAAAACCCTACATGAAAGTATTGTTCATTTAATAGAGAAGTTTAACTCATTTATAAATATTGTCATAATTTATATATTTCATATTAAATCTATCCTTTATAGCTGTTTTTAATCCTTTCTTGTTTATAATGTACAATATGATTCAGCTATCTATGCTAGTCTTTAATATATAGGAAAAATATGTCCTTTTTAAAAAAATCTATTAATAGTTACATTTATGTTTTTAAATCATTTTTAATCTATAAATCCAAATTTCAGAATCAAAAATGAAACTCATACATTCAGTCAACAAGTACATACTGAGCCCTTATGCTATGCCAACTACTATAACGTGATTTGAAAATCAAAAGGCAAAAAAAGATAAACCTAGTCCTTGTCCATACATAGCTTAAAATCTATTTGCAGTTACAACTCAGCATTACAAGGGCAACTACAGGAAAGCAAAAGATGCTATGGAAGCATGTAGGAGAGATCCCCCACCTTGACTAAGATGTTCAGAGAACATTTTATGGAGGAAATGACATCTCAGCCAAGACCTTGAGATTGAGTGGGAGTCAGTTAAGACCTTTTAAGCTTTATTATTTAACTTAGAACATGTTTGATCCTCTTCCCTACCATCACTACTTCTCAGTTGTTATTAATATTATCTGATGTTTTATACTTAGATATTTGCTATTAGTTTACCATTTTGCATTCAGTAGAAAATGTTGACTTTTTTCTCAGATTTTAACAAGGTAAGTTAAATGTATCTTTATTTCAACGAGTTTTAGTGCTCATATCTAGGTCTTTTAAGCCATTATCTTGCTATTCTTTAGGTACCATTTTCCCTGAAAAATTCTAAATTCTAAAAGGTAAACAGCTAAATATATTTTCCTGAGGTCTGTACCTAATTCTTCCTCCATATCTTTAGGGATATTGCTAAATTAATTATCCCCTCTTGACCATATATCTAGCTCTCCCTCTCTTTCTAGCTCTTTTCCTTCAGCGTATAAATATCCTCAATACCTTTTCTGTTTGAAAAGTCATGTTTTTGACCCCTTGTTTCTTGTAGCTACTACCTTACATCATTCCCTTCAATGCCAAACTACTTCCTACTTGAAAAAGTTGTCTACACTCTTATGTCCAATTTATAAACACCTGTCTGCTCTTAAACCACTGCTGTAAGCCAGTTTCTATCCTCAGCTCTCGCCTGACACCGCTGTCATCAACATCATCAAAGACCTTCCTGTTGCCAAAAATCAAAGAAATTTTTATGTTACTTGACTTCCCTGCCACACCTAAATCTGTAGAGCAGCTCCTGTGTCACTAAACTCTCTCCTAAGTTGGATTTTAAGACTCTTCTGTGGTTTTCCTCCATCCTTGTCCTTCTACTTTTCACTCTTCCTTCAATCATCTCTTAAGTATTGGGGTCCTCAGACTTTTTGAGTTTAAACAGGACTTTTTTTCTCATCTATTCTCTTCTTACACTAGTACTTTTCCTGTCTGATATGGTATAATCTCCATGGCATCAAATAATGTCTATATACCAGTGACTCCAAAATATATACATCTGAAACCAAAATTAATGCTCTGGGCTCCAGAGCATTACATGTAATTGTGCATTCGTGTCTCCACTTGGATATCCAATAAGCATCTTAGTTCAATGTGTCCATCTTCCTCCCAATACTCTTTTCCTATATTCCCTGTGTTTTTCTCTTCTTTGAAACCAGAAACCTAAGAATCATCCCTGACTCCTTCTCCCTGACCCATATGGTCAGGCATCAATTACTAATATTTCTACTTTTCAAATTTATATCTTCTTCTCTGATTCCCCACAACTGGCTTAATTCAAGTTCTCATAATTTACCAAATTGGATCATTGCCAAGGTCTTCCATCGTCACCATTTTTGCTCCACTCCAATCCATTCATTAGATTCCTCACAGAATTATTTCCCTAAAACACAAATATGATCATGCCACTTATATACTTCCATCTTCTGATAACTCTTCACTGCCTTGAACAGAGTATTCAAATACCTAACCTGGTATACAAGGTAGTTTCTGATCTAGCCCCTTCCATTAACTGCAGTCTCATCACTACCCCAACTCATACGCACAGGCTCATGCAACCATTTTCCCTAACAAAGCACTTTCTCCCTTTGCATGTATAGTTCCCTCTAACTGAAAATTTAAAAATCACCTTTTCTTCCTTACCTGAGCAATTCTTACTTATCCTTTCAGATAGCTCATATGTTATCCCCTATCCTCTCTACTAGTTTGGATCTGACAATTTCATCCCCCAATCTGGGTTACATTTTTTTTCAAGTGTTTATATCATCTTTATAATCATTTTTATTGTCACATTTATAACATTTTAAATAACTGTCTCCAATATTCAACTAAGAATTCAATGAGGGCAGGAATCATATCTTACAAATCCTTCTGCCTTGAGGGCCTGTCACCAATGCCCCATGATCAAGATATAGATTTATAGATTTATATGAATGAACAACAAGTAGTTCAGCATAGATGTATTATGAAGACATACAGGAAAATAGCCAGATCATGAAAAAACTTGTGTGTCAGACAAGTCATCTTAACAGGAAAGGATATGACCAAATGTACATGTTTAAAACCTCATACTCATGGCCATGTGGTAAATAGACCATAGATGAATAGAACTGGAGGAAGCAAGTGCTTTGAAATGGTTCGAGTGAACAATTATGAAAACCAAACTGATGACAGCAAGGATAGAGAGTGGGAAGCAGATATAAATGACACTTGGAAAGTAAAGTGAATAGGAGTCAATGGCCAATTCAATATAGGAGTTAATGAGGCATTAAGAACCATGAGCAACTCCAAGACTTCTGGCTTGACTGACTCAGAAGATAGATTACTCATGTTGTAAATCATCAAGTCATATTAAGCATATGCTCTAAACAGGCAATGTACCGGGTGCTTAGACCACGAGATAAATAAATCAAACATAGCCCCTGCCTTTCACAGTGTGCAGTCAAAGAGATAAACACACAATAGAACATAATCAATGTTATTATAGATCTGTAGGCAAGGTCCTATGGGAGGAAAAAAAAGAAAGAAAGTGCTTAACTCTGCTTGGGAATAAGTAGTTTGTAAAACTACCTAGAGTGAAATAAATGCCAAGAAGAATGAGGTACAGTCAACTGAAGCAGGGAATTTAGGAAGTGGAGCAGAATCTGAAGGAGGAAGGGAGGACAATTGGAAGTTGAGATTGAGGGGCCTTTGGGTAATCCAAGTGCCAGCCATCAGGCAGCCAGAATCCAGAGTTGATGGGAAAGAGCTGAGCTAGAGACTTCTCACACCAGGATTACCACAAGGGCTTAGTATTATTTTTTTCTGAAGCTGCCTTAACAAACTACCATAAACTTGGTGGCTTGAAACAACAGAAATTTATTCCCTCAGAGTCTTGAAGGCCAGAAGTCCGAAGTCAAGGTCTGGGCAGGGCCATGCACCCTCTAGAGGTTCTAGAGGAGAATCTTTCCTTGCCTCTTCCAGCCTCTTCTGGAGGCTGTCAGTGTTCCTACACTTGTGACCTCACCGCTCCAATCTCTGCTTCCATGGTTACATTGCCTCCTCCTCTTCTATCCGTCCCAAACCTTCTCCTGTCTTTCTCTTACAATTCAGGATGATCGCCTCATCTCAGGATACTTAATTGTATCTACAAAGATACTTTTTCTGAATAAGGTAAGCTTCATAGTTCTGGGGATTAGAATGTGGACATACCTGGGGGGAGAACCATTCAATCCACTACAGGCATCCTAAGTGAACTCCTTGCTTTCACCACTGTGTCCTTCAGTCAATCCTCAAAACTGCAGCCAACGAGACTCAAAACTTAAGTCACAGATGTAGAAAACAAACTTATGGTTACCAGGGGGGGAAGGCGGGGCGGGGGGGGAGGGATAAATTGGGAAATTGCGATTGACATATACACACTAATATATATAAAATAGATAATTAATAAGGACCTACTCTATAGCACAGAGAACTCGACTCAATACTCTGTAATGACCTATATGGGAAAAGAATGTAAAAAAGAGTGGAGATGTGTGTGTGTGTGTGTGTGTGTGTGTGTGTGTGTGTGTGTGTATAACTGGTTCACTTTGCTGTACACCTGAAACTAACACAACACTCTAAATCAACTCTTCTCCAATAAAAATTTTAAAAACAAATCAGATCAAGTCACTTCATTCAAATCCCTCTATTGGTTCGCACTTCCAGTAACAGCCCAATGGTCTACCAAGTTTGAGTATATCTGGCCCCCAGTTAGCTCTCTGGCCTCATCTCCTACTTCTGTTCCTCATGTTCACTCCATTCCAGACACACCAGCCTCCTGGCTATTCCTCAACATGACACACACACTACACCTAATATACCATTGTATGATGGTTAATTTAATGTGTCCCCTTGACCAGGTCATGAGGTGCCCGTACATTTGGTCAAACATTATTCTGAGTGTGCCTGTGAGGGTGTTTCTGAATGAGGTTAATACTTGTTTTAATTTTATCAAGAATTTATTGTCAGTAAGAAGACTGGCTAATGGTAGTTTTCAGTAAAAATCCTTTACAAGACCACTGCATCACAAATATACAGACACTATTGAAAAAAGAAAAAACTGTGTCATGGTGGTTTTGGTTCTAAACAGGTGTGCAGAAGGTCCCCCTTACACTCTCCAATAATGAAAATGCTTATAATTCTAAATTACAGCAAACATTTAAGACGTGTTCATGTATCAGATCTTTCCTCAGCTTACATAGCGCTAGAAATGAATGATTATATTGAAATGTATCAGTGAGATGTCATACTTCAGTGGAAAATGGCAAATAGTGAAACCCCAATTATATTAAAAAATCAGGGTGCTAGGCAGTGACACTAACACCATCAAAATTCGGCCAAAGACAAATGCACAAAATATCTTGAAAATCTAGTTAAAACTATAAAAAATCAAATCTGTACATAAAATTTATCTAAAGAAACCAGGAAAATTAAAATGATTGAATCTATATAAATACATGAATCATGTTAACAAGATTTCAAGACTGATTTTCATTTCATGATTTTAACACAAATGTAAATACAAAACAGATGTTCATAAATGGCACCAATGTAAATCTCAACCAGTGACAGTTGGTTAGGACACTAGAAATGATTCACACATCAAGAACTGTGGAATTCAGTACAGCCATGCCCATTTTAGCTCACCAAGAAAAAACACTTAAGCACAGCTGCAAAGAACAATGACGAAAATTACTTATATAATCTCTGGGTTCATTAAAGTCCAGGCACTTTGAGGGGAGTTTGAGCATCAGACTTCCATATGTTGTTATGAATCTAGTCGAGGAACTGTCACCTCTTCAAAGTGGCTGTCATGGCACTCTCATGGACACTCGTCAAGACCTCAGACTCTGAACATGCCGACATATCTGAGGAGGAAGGTGTGGGCATGTACACAGACATAGGCATGTTTGCTACAGTGGAGGCTTCAAAGTTTCTTTGATACCCTGAAGAGTAAGGGGCATAGGGTTCTCTACTAGTATTGTTCTCACCAGTGCCTACTTTTTGAGGTTCAGACATACTGACACGATAGAAACTGGGCAGATAAGTGATTCAAGTTGAACTTTGGCCGGTTTCTCAATGAAGAACCCAAACTACCTGGAGCAAGCATGTTTCTTGGAGGGTTTATGGATTCAAACTGATCACTGAATTCTGGAGGTCATGTTGATGGTTCATCAGGCACACGAAAGTCTTCTAGTGATGGCAGAAAAATCACTTTCAAAGTCGTAACCTCCAGGGTTATAGTCTGTATCAACGGCATTTGGATATGCTGAATACAGGAGTGTCTGCTCATCAATAATTGGGGAATTCTTATATATGTGGCATAGGAACATTTGGCATCCAATCCGATGTATGCCAGTGATACCCAGTGTCATCACATGATTCAGACGGAAAGGCGCTATGAGATTTCCCTTCAGACAGGATTTCCCAGGCACTGTATGAGTGAGAAAGCCTTTCCTCTAGACGTTTCTTGGAGAGGCAAGGATCTAGATCCACTACTTTAGTACCGTGGTGGATGTCTGTGTTAGGCTTCTCTATTGAGTCACTGTCAGGAGGAGCGTTCAAAGGATGAGAGGGAGGCAAGGTTGGGGCTATGTACAGACATCTACTGCTTTTCCATGTCTGTGCACAGACTCAGGGCTAAAGGTATTGAATTCAGGATGCTCTGGTATAACAGATCCTTCAAAGGAATTTCAGTAAAGATTGTTCCAAGAGCCACTTGGAATGCTTGGAGTGTAGGGAATAGGATGGATAGACACCTGGGGTGGTATGTCTGAGTAAATATTCTTATTTAGCTTTGAATCAAACTATGGTCTTGGCAAAAAAGCTGTGGCTGGTCCCAAGTGTCTGTCTTCAGCTTCAGCCTGGTGTTTCTTCTTTCAGCTAAACATCTTATGGCAAAGGACGAACACCACCACCAGTAAATATATCCTTGTTTTAAAAAATATTCCTATTCTTTCAGCCAATTTAACATGTCATGGAGTCAACACATGTTGATAGGAGGTAGCATTCTCACAGTATTTTCCTCTGTACTCGTGGATGCAGTTACAGTGATAGGAGCCATGTGTATTCTCACAAAGGGCCCTGTTATGGCAGAAGTTTCTAGCACATTCATCGATGTCACTCTGACACATTTCTCCCCTAAAACCTGAATCACACTGACAAACGGTACCATCCAAACTGTCAAAACATGTTCCACCATTTTTACAGGGTTCATCTTTGCAGCATGGACTAAGCTGGCAGCTCTGACCAGTAAATAATTGGCAAACAAAGTCCATTGTCCACAATGCATGTACCACCATATAGGCATGGATTGGAGGAACATAGATTGCTGTTCACCTCACCTATGTTTAAGGCACTGCATTTGCAGTAATAACCTCCAGTAGGTGATGAATTGTAAATGCCTCCATCCTGGCAGGGGTTACTTGAGCAGTCCTCTATAGCTGTTCATAAGCACCCAAGAGATATATCCACTGATTATTCAATGTGCACAGAGCTTCTTGGTTTGCTGTTTAAAGGGATCTCCTGCCCATTCAAATAAATGGAATCCATACAACCCCTGAAACCATTATTAACTTCTTCCACGCCTTGTGCCTTGCTGGTGGATATGACCCCCTAAAACACATGATTATCCAGGTTTTGATAATTACTGATTATCCAGGTTTTCAGAGCCCCTGGGGCTGTGCCTGATGCAGTGTGGACTTGGTCTAGAACCAATCTGGCATAGTTTCCATTCACTTCAAGTGACACTGCATGTCACAGCCCATCATTGAATTGAATGCTTCAAACAAACACAATTCCAGGGCCACTTCTACAGTTAAATTTGCATTGTAGTCTTTCATTATGAATCTCCACGATGTTATAGTCGGCTCCTTGTGTATACATTACAACTGCATGAGTAGAATATGTTCTAAGCCTCAGGGTCAGTTTCATCTCTAATTTGTTTTTATTTTCAAGATTTCCATTTTAAGAGATAGACTCAGTAAAGCAGATTGTCCTCCCTAATATACACAGGGCTTGTCCAATTAATCAAAGGCCAGAATAGAACAAAAGACTGATCCTCCTGAATAGGAGGGAGCTCCTTCTGCTTGACTGTCTTTGATTAGGGACATTGGCTTTCTCTTGCCTTCAAGCTCAAACTGAAACACAGGCTCTTCCTGGGTCTCAAACCTGCCAGCTTTTGGAATGGGACTATGTCTTTGGCTCTCCTGGTTCTCAGGCCTTAGGACCCAGACTAGAACTAAACCATCAACTCTCCTGGGTCTCCAGCTTGCCAACTCACTCAGCAGATCTTGAGTCTTACCAACTTCCATAATTGTATCAGCCAAATTTTTATAATAAATCTCTTATATGTATACCTTCTATTGGTTCTGTTTCTCTAGAGAGCCATAATACACATATCTTTTACCTATTTATCTTATTGGCTGTCTCCCACTTGAATCTAAAATCACGAGGTCAGGGATTTTTCTGGCTTGCTTACTGGTCACTTGGTCACGTTTAGAGCCTAAAATATGTCTGGCACATTGTATGCATTGAAAAAAATCTCTTGGGCTTCCCTGGTGGTGCAGTGGTTGAGAGTCCGCCTGCCAATGCAGGGGACACGGATTCATGACCCAGTCCGGGAAGATCCCACATGCCGAGGAGCGGCTAGGCCCGTGAGCCATGGCCACTGAGCCTGCGCATCGGGAGCCTGTGCTCCACAACGGGAGAGGCCACAACAGTGAGAGGCCTGCGTACTACAAAAAAAAATCTCTTATTGGATTAATTCATGGATATATACAAATCTGAGAGTACTCAGCAAAACACTATATTTTCCTTTCAGTTTAAATAACATAGTACACAGAATATTTCTTGTAATCTTCAGTGGATTCTGGTTCACCTAAAATATCAGTGGTCTTTGGCAGAAGAGGTATGTAAGAAAATAATTTAAAATACAGTAAAATTCAAAGAAAGAAAAGAAGGCCTTGAATCACACATTATGAAGGCGTTAAATACCCAACCACAAGAAGAAGGGACAGACAAGAATATATATCTTTGAGAAGAAAATAAGTCAAAAATAGAATGTAATTGATAAGAAGTTTTAGATTATGCCTTCAGGATCAAATATTTTTAAAGAGAAGTTAACTAGAAACTTCTCTAAATGTATGTGGATAATTATATTTTTAGACTGCTTTTTCTGAAAGCTTTCTGGTTTATAGCCTATAAGGCTTTTATGAAAAGAGAAAAAGCCATTGAATTATATCATTTAAAAACTTGGGGCTTCCCTGGTGGCGCAGTAGTTGAGAGTCTGCCTGCCGATGCAGGGGACACGGGTTCGTGCCCCGGTCCAGGAAGATCCCACATGCCACAGAGTGGCTGGGCCCGTGAGCCATGGCCACTGAGCCTGCGTGTCCGGAGGCTGTGCTCCGCAACGGGACAGGTCACAACAGTGAGAGGCCCATGTATAGCTAAAAAAAAAAAAAAAAAAAAAAAAAATTTGAAAGTTCTGCCTTCCAATAGAAGATGGTTGACTAAACATACACATTTCCTTTTCTTCCCACCACAAATCCCTCTGAAGTAATACAATATAAAAATATGAATAACTATGGTAATGCAGGAAAGCCAGGAAGGCTTGGACAGAAACAATGAGGATTTCTTGAACATATAAAGGAGAGAAAATGGATGCTGAATGTCTTTCAAAACAAGATATAAACAAATTAGGTTTTAACTCAAAAAGTGAGTCTTTCTTCAGAAGAAACCCTGAAAAAAAATCCTAAAAGGAGAGAGGGCAGACAGCAAAAGCAAGAAGAACTACAATCCTGCAGCCTGTGGAACAATAACCACATTCACAGAAAGATAGACAAGATGAAAAGGCAGAGGGCTATGTACCAGATGAAGGAACAAGATAAAACCCCAGAAAAACAACTAAATGAAGTGGAAATAGGAAAACCATCCAGAAAAAGAATTCAGGATAATGATAGTGAAGATGATCCAGGACCTCACAAAAAGAATGGAGGCAAAGACCGAGAAGATGCAAGAAATGTTTAACAAAGATTTAGAAGAACTAAAGAGCAAACAGAGATGAACAACACAATAACTGAAATGAAAACTACACTAGAAGGAATGAATAGCAGAATAACTGAGGCAGAAGTACGGATAAATGACCTGGAAGACAGAATGGTGGAATTCACTCTTGAGGAACAGAATAAAGAAAAAAGAATGAAAAGAAATGAAGACAGCCTAAGAGACCTCAGGGACAACATTAAATGCAACAACATTTGCATTATACGGGTCCCAGAAGGAGAAGAGAGAGAGAAAGGACCTGAGAAAATATTTGAAGAGATTATAGTTGAAAACTTCCCTAACATGGAAAAGGAAATAGCCACCCAAGTCCAGGAAATGCAGAGTCCCATACAGGATAAACCCAAGGAGAAACACACTGAGACACATAGTAATCAAATTGGCAAAAATTAAGACAAAGAAAAATTATTGAAAGCAGCAAGGGAAAAATGACAAATAGCATACAAGGGAACTCCCATAAGGTTAACGGCTGATTTCTCAGCAGAAACTCTACACGCCAGAAGGGAGTGGCATGATATACTTAAAGTGATGAAAGGGAACAACCTACAACCAAGATTACTTTACGCAGCAAGGATCTCATTCAGATTTGATGGAGAAATCAAAAGTTTTACAAACAACCAAAAGCAAAGAGAATTCAGTACCACCAAACCAGCTCTACAACAAATGCTAAGGGAACATCTCTAAGTGGGAAACAAAAGAGAAGAAAAGGACCTACAAAAACAAACCCAAAACAATTAAGAAAACGGTCATAGGAACATGAATACAAAAACAAGACCCATATATATGCTGTCTACAAGAGACCCACTTCAGACCTAGGGGCACATTCAGACAGAAAGTGAGGGGATGGAAAAGATATTCCATGCAAATGGAAATTAAAAGAAAGCTAGAGTGGCAATACTCATATCAGATAAAATAGACTTTAAAGTAAAGAATGTTACAGAGACAAGGAAGGACACTACATAAAGATAAAGGGATCAATCCAAGAAGAAGATATAACAATTATAAATATAAATGCACCCAACATAGGAGCACCTTGATACATAAAGCAACTACTAACAGCTATAAAAGAGGAAATCAACAGTAACACAATAATAGTGGGGGACTTTAACACCTCACTTACACCAGGTACAGATCATCCAATATGCAAATAAATAAGGAAACAGAAGCTTTAAATAACACAATAGACCAGATAGATTTAATTAATATTTATAGGGCATTCCATCATAAAACAGCAGATTACACTTTCTTCTCAAGTGGTCACGGAATATTCTCCAGGACAGATCACATCTTGAGTCACAAATCAAGCCTCAGTAAATTTAAGAAAATTGAAATCATATCAATCATCTTTTCTGACCACAACGCTATGAGATTAGAAATCAATTACAGGGAAAAAAAGTAAAAAACATAAAAACATGGAGACTAAACAATATATTACTAAATAACCAAGAGATCACTGAAGAAATCAAAGAGGGAATAAAAAAATACCTAGAAACAAATGACAATGAAAACACGACGATCGAAAACCTATGGGATGCAGCAAAAGCAGTTCTAAGAGGAACGTTTACAGCTATACAAGCTTACCTCAAGAAACAAGAAAAATCTCAAAAAAACAATCTAACCTTACAGCTAAAGGAACTAGAGAAAGAAGAACAAACAAAACCAAAAGTTAGTAGAAGGAAAGAAATCACAAAGATCAGAGCAGAGATAAAGAAAAGAGAAACAAAGAAAACAATAGCAAAGATCAATAAAACTAAAAGCTGGTTCTTTGAGAAGATAAACAAACTTGATAAACCATTAGCCAGACTCATCAAGAAAAGGAGGGAGAGGACTCAAATCCATAAAATTAGAAGTGAAAAAAGGAGAAGTTACAACAGACACTGCAGAAATACAAAGCATCCTAAGAGACTACTACAAGCAACTCTATGCCAATAAAATGGACAACTTGGAAGAAATGGACAAATTCTTAGAAAGGTATAAACTTCCAAGACTGAACAAGGAAGAAATATAAAATATGAACAGACCAATCACAAGTAATGAAATTGAAACTGTGATTTAAAATCTTCCAACAAGGGCTTCCCTGGTGGCGCAGTGGTTGAGAGTCCACCTGCCGATGCAGGGGACACGGGTTCATGCCCCGGTCCGGGAAGATCCCACATGCCGCGGAGCAGCTAGGCCCGTGAGCCGTGGCCACTGAGCCTGTGCGTCCGGAGCCTGTGCTCTGCAACGGGAGAGGCCACAAAGTGAGAGACCCGCATGCCACAAAGAAAAAGAAAAAAACTTCCAACAAACAGAAGTCCAGGCCCAGATGGCTTCACAGGTGAATTCTATCAAACATTTAGAGAAGAACTAACACCCATCCTTCTCAAACTCTTCAAAAAATTTGCAGAGGAAGGAACTCTCCCAAACTCATTCTATGAGGCCACTGTCACCCTGATACCAAAACCAGACAAAGATACTACAGAAAAAGAAAATTACAGACCAATATCACTGATGAATATAGATGCTAAATCCTCAACAAAATACTAGCAAACAAAATCCAACAACACATTAAAAGGATCATGCACCATGATCAAGTGGGATTTATCCCAGGGATGCAAGGATTCTTCAATATACACAAATCAATCAATGTGATACACCATATTAACAAATTGAAGGATAAAAAACATATGATCATCTCAATAGATGCAGAAAAAGCTTTTGACAAAATTCAACACACATTTATGATAAAAACTCTCCAGAAAGTGGGCATAGAGGGAACCTACCTTAAGATAATAAAGGTCATATATGAGAAACCCACAGCAAACATCATTCTCAATGGTGAAAAACTGAAAGCATTTCCTCTAAGATCAGGAACAAGACAAGGAAGTCCACTCTCGCCACTATTCTTCAACATAGTTTAAGAAGTCCTAGCTACAGAAATCAGAGAATAAAAAGAAATAAAAGAGATACAAATTGGAAAAGAAGAAGTAAAACTGTCCCTGTTTGCAGATGACATGATACTATACATAGAGCATCCTAAAGATGCCACCAGAAAACTACTAGAGCTAATCAATGAATTTGGTAAAGTTGCAGGATACAAAATTAATGCACAGAAATCTCTTGCATTCCTATACACTAATGATGAAAAATCTGAAAAAGAAATTAAGGAAACACTCTCATTTACCATTGCAAAAAAAAGAATAAAATATCTAGGAATAAACCTACCTAGGGAGACAAACGACCTGTATGCAGAAAACTATAAGACACTGTTGAAAGAAATTAAAGATGAAACAAACAGATGGAGAGATATACCATGTTCTTGGATTGGAAGAATCAACATTGTGAAAATGACTATACTACCCAAAGCAATCTAGAGAGTGAATGCAATCCCTATCAAATTACCAATGGCATTTTTTACAGAACTAGAGCAAAAATCTTAAAATTTGTACAGAGACACAAAAGACCGTGAACAGCCAAAGCAGTCTTGAGGGAAAAAAATGGAGCGGGAGGAATCAGACTCTCTGACTTCAGACTATACTACAAAGCTACAGTAATCAAGACAATATGGTACTGGTACAAAAACTGGTACAAAAAAAAAGAAATATAGATGAATGGAACAGGATAGAAAGCCCAGAGATAAACCCACACACATATGGTCAACAAATCTATGACAGAGGAGGCAAGGATATACAATGGAGATAAAACAGTCTCTTCAATAAGTGTTGCTGGGAAAACTGGACAGCTAGATGTAAAAGAATGAAATTAGAACACTCCCTAACACCATACACAAAAATAAACTCAAAATGTATTAGAGACCTAAATGTAAGACCGGACACTGTAAAACTCTTAGAGGGAAACATAGGAAGAACACTCTTTGACAAAAATCACAGCAAGATCTTCTTTGATCTACCTCCTAGAGTAATGGAAATAAAAACAAAAATAAACAAATGGGACCTAATGAACCTTAAAACCTTTTGCAAAGCAAATGAAACTACAAGCAAGATGAAAAGACAACCCTCAGAATGGGAAAAAATACTTGCAAATGAATCAACGGACAAAGGATTAATCTCCAAAATATATAAACAGCTCATGCAGAGCAATATTAAAAAAACAAACATCCCAATTAAAAAATGGGCAGAAGACCTAAGTAGACTTCTCTCCAAAGATGGCCAAGAAGCATATGAAAAGCTGCTCAACATCACTAATTATTAGAGAAATGCAAAGCAAAGCTCCAATGAGGTATCACCTCACACCAGTTAGAATGGGCATCATCAGATAATCTACAAACACAAATGTTGGAGAGGGTGTGGAGGAAAGGGAACCCTTATGCACTGTTGGTGGGAATGTAAGCTGATACAGCCACTGTGGAGAACAGTATGAAGGTTCCTTAAAAAACTAAAAATAGAATTACCATATGACCCAGCAGTTCCACTACTGGGCATATACCTAGAGAAAACCATAATTCAAAAACACACATGCACTGCAATGTTCATTGCAGCACTATTTACAATAGCCAGGTCATGGAAGCAACCTAAATGCTCATTGACAGATGAATGGATAAAGAAGATGTGGTACATATATACAATGGAATATTGCTCAGCCATAAAAAGGAACGAAATTGGGTCATTTGTAGAGACGTGGATGAATCTAGAGACTCTCATACAGAGTGAAGTAAGTCAGAAAGAGAAAAACAAATATCACATATTAACGCATAGATATGAAACCTAGAAAAATGGTACAGATGAACCAGTTTGCAGGGCAGAAATAGAGACACAGATGTAGCGAACAAACGTATGGATACTAAGGGGAGAAAGCAGTGGCAGGTGGGGGTGTGATGAATTGGGAGATTGGGATTGACATGTATACACTGATGTGTATAAAATGGATGACTAATAACAATCTTCTGTATAAAAACTTTTTTTAATTTTTAAAAAATTAAAAAATCCTAAAAGCATAGGCAGCTAAAGCTGACCCATCTATTAAGCTATGAGTTGGTTGTTAAGGAGATTAAAGCTCCATAAGGCTCCAAGTTCAAGTTGTAGTTGAGTACACCTTAATTTTCTCTATCTGCCAAGGTCCTCTTACAGCATAGTAAACCCACAGCTGAGAGAACAGGAGGACTACTATCAGTAAATAAGGGATTCAATAAATTTCTGGAACACAAAAAGCATAAGAAGGAATAGCTATTGATGATGCAGAACAGAGGAAGGTATAGCCTAAAACACACACATACACACACACACAACACACACACACAGAGACTGTACCACTGGGAGGTGTCTACCTGGTCTGTTGGTAAGACTCAGAAATACTATACTTGGTACATCAGATGGTTGAAGGGTGGTGCAGGCCCTAAAAACAAGAGTCTGCAGAGGAACAGTCAATCCCCTCCTGACAGCATGGTGTTTCTCCTTAAGGAAGAAAAAAAAGTGGGGAATTCTCTTTTAAAATGGAGTAAACTTTCTGGGAAAAACTGAAGTAGCTCGGAGTCAGCATCCCAGAAACCCCACCACCACCTCCAGTTTCCCTAAAAGAAAACTTGCCAGCTGACAGGTCCCACCCCTGTTCACAGACCTCATGGTCAGCTTTTCTATTTTCTCATTTTGAAATACGAATGGAAAACC
The DNA here is from genome assembly GCF_011762595.2 of Tursiops truncatus. Taxonomy (NCBI): domain Eukaryota; kingdom Metazoa; phylum Chordata; class Mammalia; order Artiodactyla; family Delphinidae; genus Tursiops; species Tursiops truncatus. The sequence continues at coordinate 125,095,840 of NC_047037.1, forward strand.
AAGGATCACCAGACATTTGTGGAAAAAAAACATAGTACACTAACTACAAATAACCTCAAGGAAACAGATAAAACCAAATCAAACAAAAAAAAAGGGCAGAAAATAACTTAGAAAATGTTAATTCGTACCCTAGGAGAAATTAAACTAAGATAAAAATCTCGGTTTTGTGTAACCTAAAGCTTAATCAATACTGGGGGTCTTTTTTAAAATATAAAATTAGAAATATAAAACTTGATGCAAAAATGAATATTTATATATGAAAAATATGTCACAATTTAAATTACATGATCTTAGAGATTCCAATCCCTCTTTTTTGAGATCTATTCAGCCAGAAGAGCTTTCATAAAACTGTTTCCTGATTGTAACATAGCTTTACCTGCCCACTTAGAATACTCTACAACTCCCAGCAACTTTCTGAACTCAAGTGTGGGTCCTTAGTTTTGTGGTAAATTTATTCTGGCAAAGATAAAAAAGGAGGGGGAGGAGAATGAAGATTAGAGAGCAAGAAAGGTATTTTTAACGTTACTGCCAAAAAACAAAAATCAATAAAAGTTTTGAAAGACATAGTTGAGGAAACCTCTCAGAAAATAAGTCAAAGAACTCCTCCTCAAAAAAGAGAGGCAAGGGGTTTCCCTGGTGGTCCAGCGCGTAAGACTCTATGCTCCCAATGCAGGGGGCCTGGGTTTAGTCCCTGGTCAGGGAACTAAATCCTGCACGCCACAACAAAGAGTTCACATGCCGCAACTGAGGGGTCTGCATGCCACAACAAAGACCCAGTACAGAAAAAATAAATAAATAAATATTTTTTAGAAAGAGAGAGAGAGAAAAGATTAGACACAAAGAGGATTAATCCAAGTGGCCCATCATCAGACCAATAAAGAAAGGTTCCAGAAAAATGATTAGAGACAGCAGAACAGAGATAAGTATAAAATGAAAGAGGAGAATTTCCCTGGGTTAAAGACACACTCAGATTTTCAGACTAAAATATCCCCCCACATGCCCAAAAGTTGATGAGTAAAGACCCACACCTGTACATACTATTGTGAAATTTTAGAGTGCAAGAATTAAAGACAATATTCTAAATGTTCCCAGTTAGAGAAAAATCAAAACATAAAAGGAAGCCACATACAAAGAAACAAGAATTAATCCAGCATCAGACTTCTCATTTGTAACACTAGATGCAAGAATACAACAAAACTTCGAAGTTCTAAACAAGGGATTGGCAAAGTACATCCCGTGGGCCAGACGCAGCCTGCTGCCTCTTTTGAAAATGAAGTTTTACTGGAACACAGCCAGGCTCATTCATTTACCCCTTGTCTATAACTTCTCTATAACTTCTTTTATGCTACAAAGGCAGAGTTGAGTAGTTGCAACAGAAACCATATGGCTCACAAAGCCTAAAATATTTACTATCTGGCCCTTTACAGAAGTTTGCTGACCACTGTTCTTCAGGAAAATGATTATCAACCTAGATTTCTACAACCTTCCAAACCATAATGCAAGCTGGAGGGTAAGATATATTTACAAACATGAAAGAACTAATAGCTTAATCTATCATACCCTCTTGGAGAATGGAATACACAAGTGGAGTCATAACACAGAAAAGAAAAGGACGTGTGATCCAGGAAACAATGGCTCTTACATCAGAGAATAGTAAGAAAAGTGTAAGGATGACAACCGTGCAGCAAGTCAGGGCACCCAATCCATACTGTGTTGGGAAGACAGAAGAGAGGTCTCTAGGAAACAGAACTTGACAGGATTGACATAATGAAGAGACTGAGGTAGCGGGGAAATGAGGCTATGGTGAAGGCATACTCTTCAGGGAGAGAACTCCATTTTCTCTAATAATGTAAATACTGACTATTGAGTTTCAATGTGTACCATGAGCCTGTAAGCAAACATGGAAGATTCAATCATGACTGCAAAAAAGAAAGTAAATGTCATCAATCATTACAGTGTAAAAGGAAAAATACAGATCAAAAAGGCTGAAAGATTAAGGGGAGAGGAGACTTAAAGGAAAACTCTCTTCTCTTTGTAATATCTTCATCTTACAGAGTGAGGCAGGACTCTGATGTATCAAGTAATAAAGGTACAATGCTGACCAATACAGAAATCAAAAGTGATAATGGAACTAAACTGTAAAGAGAGAAAAGAGGGAGTATGTGGTATAAGTAAATTAAAATGTCTAAATCTGATCAAGTAAGTAACAGTGATATAAATGTGTCATTTAGAAATAGGGTTGAAATCGCCTAGGAAAAAAACTGGTAAAAGTGTTTAAAATGGCTCTGGGAAGCAGAAGTGGGAGTGGGAGGGATGGGGCAGAATTGACGTTTTTAAGCATAAGTCTCTCTGCATTTGATTTTCTAATGATGTGCTTGGTAAATGTTTATTTTAAATGAATAACAAAGTTGTTATTAACTTCTGGATGATGAAATTAAATAATGAAATGGAATGAAATGAAATGAAATGAGCTGGACTGCATGCAGAGTAGATTCACCACTCCTACTCTCACACCAGTGTGCTGATGCAATTGTCCCTGGGATAAATAAAGCAAATTTGCTCCATATTGCTTCATTATCTCCTTCTGTACTGTTATTATCAAATATACTATTTATTGTCAAATATATATTTTAATGCATATATTTTCATATATATAGTATATACTCAAAAATATGGTGTTATAATTATTTCATTATTGATTTAAACATTCTTACATTTTTAAGGAAATATAAAAGAAAAGATGGAAAAATACATATGCAGACTGTTACACATACCTACATATTTAACATTTCCTGTGGTCTGCATCTTTCCTGTGGATCTGAGTTAACATCTTCTGTCATTTCCTTCCTTTCTGCTGGACTTTTTTTTAGTATTCCATAAAGGGAAAGACTGCTAGCAATGAATTCTCTCAGCTTTTGTAGATCTAGGAATGTCTTCATTTTATCTTATAATTTTTGAAGAATAATTTTGTTGGATATTGGCAGGTTTGTTTTTCCCCAGAACTTTGATTATGGCATTTCACTGTCTTTGGATCTCCCTTGTTTCTGATGAGAAGTCAGCTGTTTATTTCTGTATTGTTAATGCTCTCTGTGTGGTGAGTTGTTTTTTTCTTGTGGCTTTCAAGATTTCTCTTTATTTTTGACTTTCAGTAGTTGTGCTATGATATGTCTAAATGTGATTCTCTTTATGTTTATACTAGATTCATTGAGATTCTCAGATGTGTAGGTAAATGTTTTTCATCAAATTTGGGATTTTTTTTAAAACAAGTAGCTGTAAATATAGGTCGATATATATGAACCTCATGGTAACCACAAATCAAAAACCTAAAACAGATTCAAAAAACAGAGAGAAAGGAACCCAACATAACACTAAAGAAAATCATCAAACCACAAGAGAAGAAACTAAAAGAAGAAAAAAACAGAGAACTATAAAAACAATCCAAAAACAATTAACAAAATGGCAATAAGTACATACCTATCAATAATCACTTTAAATGTAAATAGACTAAATGCTCCAACCAAAGACATAGGGTGGCTGAATGGATAAAAAACAATACCCATCTATATGCTATCTTAAGACTTCAGAACTTAAGACACATACAGACTGAAAGCAAAGGGATGGAAAAAGATATGTGGTGCAAATGGAAATGAAAAGAAAGCTGGGGTAGCAACACTCATATCAAACAAAATAGACATTAAGACAAAGTCTATAACAAAAGACAAAAAAGAGCACTAATGATAAAAGGGTCAATTGAAGAAGAGAATATAACATTCATAAGCATATATGTACCTAATATAGGAGCACCTAAATATATAAAGCAAGTAATAACAGACATAAAGGGAGAAATTGAAAGTAATACAATAATAGTAGGGGATTTTAATACCCCATTTACATCAATGGGCCAACCATCCAGAGAGAAAATCAATATGGAAACAGTGGCCTTAGATGACACATTAGACCAGATGAACTTGATCTCTATAGAACATTCCAACCAAAAGCAGTAGAATACACATTCTTTTCAAGTACATGAAACTTTTTTCAGAGTAGATAACATGCTAGGCCACATAACAAGTCTCAATAAATTTAAGAAGACTGAAATCATATCAAGCAGTTTTTCCAACCACAACATGAAATTAGAAATCAACTACAGGAAGAAAGCTAGAAAAAACACAAACACATGGAGACTAAAAAAGAAAAAAAAAAAAAAGCATGCTACTAAAAAACCAATAGGTCAATGAAGAAATCAAAAAGGAAATCAAAAAATACCTTGAGACAAATGAAAATAGAAACACAACTTTCAGATCTATGCCAAGATGGGCCAATATCTGGAAAATAATCAATGTGATACACTACATTAACAAAACAAAGGAAAAAATCACATGATCATCTCAATAGATGCAGAAAAAGCATTTGACAAAATTCAACATATATACATGATAGAAACTAACAATAAAGTTGCTATAGAGGGAACATACCTCAATGTAATAAAGGCCATTTATGACAAACCCACTGCTAACTTCATACTAAATGGTGAAAAGCTGAAAGCATTTCCTCTGAAATCAGGAACAAGACAAGGATACCTTCTCTCACCACTTTTTAAATATAGTATTGGAAGTGCTAACCACAGAAATCAGACAATAAAAAGGGATAAAAGACATCCAAATTTGAAGGGAAGAAGTAAAGCTGTCACAACTTGCAGATGATATGATACTTTATATATAATAAAGACTCCACCAAAGAAGTATTAGATCCAATAAATAAATTCAATAAAGCTGCAAGATACAAGATTAATATACAGAAATCTGTTGCAATTCTATACACTAATAATGAAATATCAGAAAGATAAATCAAGAAAGCAATCCCATTTACAATCAAATCAAAAAGAATAAAATACCTAGGCATAAATTTAACTGAGAAAGTGAAAGACCTGTACTCTGAAAACTATAAAACATTAATGAAGGAAATTAAATGCAATACAAATAAATGGAAATATATCCTGTGTTCATGGATTGGAAGAATTAATATTGTTAAAAATTCTATACTACCCAAAGCAATATGCAGATTCAATGCAATCACTATCAAAATACCCATGGCATATTTCCCAGAACTAGAATAAATAATTCTAAAATTTGTATGGAAACACAAAAGATCCTCAATAACCAAAACAATCTTGAGAAACAAGAATAGAGCTGGAAGAATCATACTCCCTGACTTTAGACTATACTACAAAGTTACAGTAATTAAAACAGTAGGGGGATTCACTGGTGGTGCAGTGGTTAAGAATCCACCTGCCAATGCAGGGGACATGGGCTCGAGCCCTGGTCTGGGAAGATCCCACATGCCATGGAGCAACTAAGCCTGTGCACCACAGCTACTGAGCCTGCGCTCTAGAGCCTATAAGCCACAACTACTGAAGCCTACATGCTTAGAGCCCAGGCTCTGCAACAAGAGAAGCCACTGAAATGAGAAGCCCGTGCACCACAATGAAGAGTAGCCCCCACTCGCTGCAACTAGAGAAAGCCCGTGCCCAGCAACAAAGACCCAACTCAGCCAAAAATAAATACATAAATTTATTTTTTTTTAAAGTATGATACTGACACAAAAACAACCACATAGATCAATGGAACAGAACAGAAAGCACAGAAATAAACCCATATACATATGGTCAACTAATCTATGAAAAAGGAGGCAAGATATACAATGGGGAAAAGACAGCCCCTTCAATAAGTGGTGTTAGGAAAACTGGACAGCTACATGTAAAAAAATGAAACTAGAACATTTTCTCAAAAATAAGTCAAAATGAATTCAAGACTTAAATGTAAAACCTGAAACCATAAAACTCCTAGAAGAAAACATAGGCAGTATGCTCTTTGACATTGGTCTTAGCAATACTTTTTTGGATATGTCTCAGGCAAGGGAAACAAAAGCAAAAATAAACAAATGGGACCTAATTAAAGTTAAAAGCTTTTTCACAGCAAAGGAAACCATCAACGAAATGAAAGGGCAATCTACTGAATGGGAAAAGATATTTGCAAATGATATGTCTGATAAGAGGTTGATATCCAAAATATATAAAAAGCTCATAAACTCAATATCAAAAAAACAAACAATCTGATTTAAAAATGGGCAGAGAACTTGAATAGACATATTTCCAAAGAAGACATACAAATGGCTAACAGACACATGAAAAGATGTTCAACATCACTAATCATCAGGGAAATGCAAATCAAAACCACAATGAGATATCATCTCACACCTGTTAGAATGGATATCATCAAAAAGACAAGAAATAACAAGTGTTGGCAAAGATGTGGATTAAAAGGAATTCTCACGCACTGTTGGTGGGAATGTAAATTGGTATAGCCACTATGGAAACAGTATGGAGTTTCCTCAAAAAAATTATAAATATAACTACTATACAATCAAGCAACTCTACTCCTGGGTATTTATCCAAAGAAAACTAAAACACTAATCTGAAAGATATACACACCCCAATGTTCATAGCAGTATTATTTACAATAGCCAAGATATGGAAGCAATATAGTTTGCTTCCAAAAGATGAATGGATAAAGAAAATGTGCCATATATATACAACAGAATATTACTTAGCCATGAGAGAGAATGAAATTTTGCCATTTGCAACAACATGGATGGAGCTGGAGGGTATTACATTTAGTGAAATAACTCAGAGAAAGATAAATACTGTATGTTTCACTTACATATGGAATCTAAAAAATAAAACAAATGAACAAATATAACAAAACAGAAATAGACTCACAGATACAGAGAACAACTTAGGGGTTACCAGAGAGGAGTGGGGTGGGGGCGGGCAAAACAGGTGAAGCGGATTAAGAGGTACAAACTACTAGGTATAAAATAAATAAGTTACAAGGATGTAATTGTACAGCAGAGGGAACATAGTCATTATTTTATAATAACTTTGTATGGAGTGTAATCTATAAAAATATTGAATTACTATGTTGTACACCTGAAACTAATATAATATTGTAAGTCAACTATACTTCAATAAAAAATTAAGGAAGTTTTTGGCCCTTAGTTCTTCAAATTTTTTTTTCTACTCCTTTCTCTCTCCTCTCTTTCTGGAACTCCCATTACATGTATGCTGTACACTTTATGTTGTCCTAAGTTTTCCTTTTTCTTCAATTTTCTTCTTTTCATTTTTCAGATTGAATTATTTCTATTGATCTTTTTCTTCCTTCAAGTCTCTTATTTTTTTCCTCTGCTATTTCAAATCTGCTGTTAAGCCTGTCTGATAAAATTTTTTATTTCAGTAATTGTAGTTTTCAACTCTAGAATTTACATTTTGGGTTTTTTTATACTTTATAGTTCTCTATTTATATTTTCTGTGTATTAAGTCATCATCATCACATTTTCCTTTCATTATTTGAACATAATTTCCTTTAATTCTTTGAAAATATTTATAATAGCTGCTTTGAAGTTTTTGTCTATAACCCCAAACTTGGGCTCACTCTGAGCAGTTTCTGTGGACTTCTTTCTTTTTTACTTTTTTTTTTTTAACTGAGTATGGGTTATATTTTCCTGTTTCTTGCATATCAAGTAAATTTTGTTTTTTTTAAATGAACATTTTTAGATAAATATTGTAGGAATCCTTGATTCTGTTTTATCTTTCTTAGGGTTGTGGAGATTTTTAACTTTTTTTAGTAATTTATCCGGACTTAAGCTGTGGAATCACTGATGTCTATTCTCAGTTTTTTAATTACTTTTTTAGACTATTTATCTAAAGGTCTCCCTTTGATACACATAGCTTATTGGTAAACCAATGATGTGGGCAGAAGTTGAGCTCAAATTCCTCATTCCCATAGGACTTCCACCTCTGTCAATTGATTTTTGTGTTGCTTGCAAAATGCAAAGTTACAACCAGTTCTCAAGTTTTCCTTGACTTTCACTTTTCACCAGGCTCTCTCAGGTCTCCCCCATGCATGTACAGTTTTATAGTCAGCCAAGAATGTATAGAGAGTTTATATCAGGCTTTCTATGGATAACTCATTTCCAGGGTTTCCCCATTAAATTTCTGGCTAGTTCATTCACCCCAACCAGAACCACAAAGTCAGATTTGCAAAGCTATAGCTATTCCCCATTTATTCCCAACCATGTCCACCCCTTTTAAACAACAAAGCCAAGTATTTTCACCCCCCACCCAAATTTAGTTCACTTCCCTTGCAGCAAAGCTGTTTGTTTCAAGATAATCCCCATGCTGATAAAACTATCATTCTTGCCAGCCAAGTTCGGGTGGGGCAAGTGCAGGAAGGATGAATACAGTCCCAGTCAAAAGGCCACAGTCTACTGTCCTTACCTGAAGTTCTAGCATTTTTTCAAGAATAAATTCTTCTCAATTTGTTATCTGACTTTGGATGATTTCCAGTGCCCAACCTCTTCACAGCTTCATAAATGGATTTGCCTTCCCTCAAAGAGATTTGAGAAAAAATACCACCTAAAAACACAAGAACAGACTGTTTATAAAACAAATCAAACCAAAAATCTAGCCACTTAGTAATGTTTGAGTCTTATGAAAAGTGCTTGAATACTAAGAAATGTAAACTCTGATTATGGACTAATTAGAAATTAATAAAATTAGGACAACACATATAAAAACTAATGAAATTGTGCCAAAGTGGTATGCAAAGAAGTATTTTTAGCTTTACAATTATTTATAAGAAAGAAAGAAAAAGAGAGAGAAGGAAAGGAAGAGAGAAAGAAAAGGAAGGAAGGGAGGGAAGGAGGGAGGGAGGGAGGGAGGGAGAAAGGTCTTAAGGAATTAGAAAAAGAACAATAACCAATAAATAAAAAACAATAAATAAATAACAATTAAATAAACCAAAATAAAATAGAAGGAAGAAAAGCATACAGTTAAAAGAAGAAAGTAATGAAATATGGAAGAGAAAATTAATCTTGGAAAATAAATATAGGAACTGGTTCTTTGGAAAACAGCAGTGAAATACACAAACTCCAAGCAAGTCTAATGAAGGAAAACATCACTAGAATTAAGCTCCATGAGAGCCTTATTTGCCACTGCATTCTCAGCACCAAGAAAATTGCCTGGTATATATAGGTACTCTGTAGATATTTGTTAAATCAAAAAACTGAATGAACAAACATTAAATTTCTTAAAGAATATAGAAACAAATACAGAATAGAACTTTTAAAGCACATGCTTCTCACTTGTAGGTCTGCAAGTTGGCTACATATCTGCTGGACTATGCTGAGTTCCAGATTCTGGAGTTCAAGCTCTAAGCCCCAAGGCTCCAGGCTAAATGCTATATTCAGTTCTATTCCATGTATCTTCATCTTCATCTTGGACCACAGACTGCTCATTGCATTCTCGTCTCATGATAGATCACAGGCATACAAGAGGCCAAGCAAAATTATGCAGGCACACTTAATGCCTTTACAAGCATCCATCCACTAACATTCTATTGTCCAAAGGTAGACAATGGGGCAATGTCTTAACCAGTTCAGGCTATAACAGAGTACCATAGATTGGGTAGCTTAAACAACATATATTTCTCACAGTTTTGGAGGCAAGATCAAGGTGCAAGCATGGTCAGATTCTCTTCCAGTTTGTAGATGACTGCCTTCTTGCTGTATCCTCACATGGTGGAGAGATCATCTCTCATGTGTCTCTTTTTATCACAGCACTATTCCCATTCATGAGGGCTCAACCCTCATGTCCTAATTACCTCCCAAAAGCCCCACCTCCAAATATTATCACACTGGGAATTATAATTTTTACATATGAATTTTAGGGGGCAAAAGCATTCAGTCTATAGCAGGCATGAAAATATACCACACCCACTCCAGTGTACTGTATGGTTATATGCCAGAAGGAAGTAGTAATGGATTAAGAACAGTAATCCAATGTACCACAAAGCTCAATTTACCACAATAACTGATATGAAAAATAAGTCTACAGTGAGGTAACATTTCTTACCTATGAAATTGAGAAAAATCCTAAATATATTTTCTTGGTGGGGCTATGGGGAAACAGGTATTCTCATATGTTAGTAGTTAGAATACAAAACAGTCCCTCTGAAAGGGAATTTGGCAACCTCTAGAAAAATTATATATGCATTTATTCTTTGACCCAGCAATTCCACATCTAGTAATCTGTGCAAAAGACACATTGGTGTGACTATTAGTTTTTATGTGTCAGCTTGGCTAGATTATAGTCCTCAGTTATTCATTCAAACACTAATCTAAGTGTTGCTGTGAAGGTATTTTGTAGATGTGATTGATGGCCATAATCAGTTTACTTTAAGTAAGAAGGATTATACTAAGTAGTTTGAATGGGCCTGATTCTTTCAGTTTGAAAGTTTTAAGAGCAGAAGTTTCCCTGAGGAAGAAGAAATTCCCACCTGTGAACTAGAACTTCACCTCACAAGCAAGATTTCTAGCTTCCTGACACCCTGTCCTGCCAATTTCAACTGACTTAGTCAGTCTCAACAATCACTCAAGCCAATTCCTTGCAATAAATATCCTACTAGTTCTGTTTCTCTGGTGGAACCCTGACTAATAAAATTGGTAAAAATACCAAAAGGCATAACACAATATAGCACTATTTATAATTGCAAAAAATTGAAAATGTCCATCAATATGGGGACTGCAATGGAGGACTATTGCTATGGACTGTAAGCTAGTGTTCCCTCAAAGTTCATATGTTGAAACCTTCATCCCCAATGCGATGGTGTTTGGAGATGGGGCCTTTAGGAGGTAATTAGGTCATGAGAATAGAACCCTCCTCATGAGATTAGTGCCTTTATAAGAAGAATCAGGAGACAGTTTGCTTCCTCTCTCCATCGTGTGAGGACACGAGAAGGCAATATCTACAAACCTGGAAGAAGAGTCTTATTACACCCCAGATCTGCTAGCACCTTGATCTTGGACTTCCATCCTACAGAACAGTAAGAAATAAATTTCTGTTGATCTAGTCTATGATATTTGTTATAGCAGCCCAAACTGTATAAGACAATTATGCATCTAAAATAAGGAATAAAGACTAACTCTATCTTCTGCTATGGTGTGATATCCAAAATGTATTGCAAATCAAGAAACACAAGATAAAGAAAAGTGTAGACAGCACACTGACATTTATGTAAGAAAGGAAGATATATGCTCAAAAATTGAAGGATAAATTATAAAAATATATTTTAAGGAAAGTAAAAGAAGAAACAGAGAGAAGACAGGAAGAAAAGATAAACTTCTCTAAATATACTTGTTTTCTAAATTTGAGTTTGAAACCATGCAAATGACTTATGAAAATACATAAAACAAAAATAACTCAAAATAAAAAAGCAATACCTAAAAATTGAAAGTAAATTAAAGAAGTGAACTTAATTGTGAATCACGTTATTAGCCAACAGGGAGAAATTACTTCAAGTGACTTTAAAACGAAGTATTTGGACTATACATCCCCTGTGGGCTATACTCTGAGGACAAAGAGAAGTGAAAAAAAATTATAAAGTATTAAGCTGTTTTCAGTAGTATTATTACCAGCAACAGTGCTGGTGTTATACACTCTGGTGTGTGTGTAGTAGGATAAGGTAAACAAGTAGTAATGTAAAGATACCTGGCATGGGAGAGAAGAGATACAGGTGTGACATCAAAGTAAAGTAATACCATGTAGTTTTAAATATAAACTAAAAATATTAGTGAGAGGTAGTGATACCTCTGATAAGGGTTAACTTGTCCAAGAATGGTCACCTGCAAGGAGAAGGAGCTGGCCTCTGTGAAGCTATGTGACAACTGGCTACAACCCAGCCACCCAAGGCAATCAGTCCTGGCCAAGCATGATGTTTAGACCTAGCAACTCTCTCTGTATTAGTTTCCTATGCTGCTGTAACAAACCTCCACAAACTTAATACTTTAAAACAACATAGATTTATTATTCTACAGTCCTGAAAAGCAGAATTGTAAAATGGATCAGCAGAGCTCTGTTCCTTTAGAAGGCTCTAGGGGAGAATCTGTTTTCCTGCCTGTTCCAGCTTCTAGAAGCTGCCCACATTCCTTGGCTCATGGCCTTCTTCCATATTCAAAGCCAGTGATGGCTGGGCCAGTCTTTCTCACATCAAGTTATACTCTGATGCCAACTTTTTTGCTTCCCTCTGTTACATTTAAATGACCCTTGTGATCAAATTGGGTCCACCTGAAGAATTTAGTATAATCTAATTTTAAGGTCAACTGATGGGCAAATGTAATTCTAACTAAAACCTTAATTCTCACTTTCCATGTAACATAACATATTCACAGGATCCAGGGATTAGGACGAGGACATCTTTGAGAAGACCATTATTCTGCTTCCTAAACACCTCACCCAGGACATGCCAGGAAAGAGGTTTATGTTTCCCCAACTACGAATGCTAATATGGTGAATTCTGTCACTAACTTGTTATATCATACAGCTACAACTAGAAGGCTTGGACCCTGGCCCCCGATCACATCAGGAGAAAGGCAAGTGCCTCCCTAATCATGATGCTTAAGCCACACAGCCCAGGAGTCAGTTATCACTCTCCCAAAATCTAAGTCTTTTCCTAACAGGTTGCTGTGACCCACCTTAGAATGTGAATGGTAACAAGGAACGTTCACATCTGCTGCTGCCAATGTACTCATGAATTTTCCCCAATGAACACCAACCCAGCAGCTTTGGTGCTATTAAATTATTTGCTCCATGGAAATTGAATACAGCCTAGTGCTTAAAGCATTAAATCGTGGTCAATCAAAATGCTTGGAGCCTGCCCCATCAGATAATTTTGATAAGAGCAAACAAAAGTACTTAACACTCTAGTGAATTAAAGCAAACATTTTGTTACAGAAGATAGTAATGCAGTAATGAGAAGAGAAAAGAACAATGACAGAAAACCTATACTATCCAGAACCCATATTCACACAAGCCAGAGAGACAGGGACGGTAAAACCGAATGGGTGGTCATCTACAGCAAGAACAGGGCACTTGTAGTTTCTCTCACTGGGATGAGACAAAAATGATCTTACTACTTTGCCAAATGATCTTACTATCTTCATACCTTCATACCAGAAGCCTTCGAACCAGGCTTCTTAAATCCCTAGAAGTCTCATAATTAGTTACACCGGTAGCTATTTCTAGAGCTAAGTTTGCCTGTTGCATAACATATTTTTTTTAATTTAAGAATATGCAGCATGAACAAAAATTAATTCAAAATGGATCAGAGACCTAAATGTAAAATGCAAAACTCTAAAACTCCTAGAAGAAAACATAGAAGACCAAGAAGATCTTGGGTGTGTTGATGACTTTTTAGATATAACCCTGAAGGCTACATGATACATGAATGAAATAATTGATAAGCTAAACTTTTTTAAAATTAAAAACTTCTCTGTGAATACTGTTATCCAAAGTATACAAACAACTACTAAAACTCAACAATAAGAAAATAAACAACCTGATTAAAAAATGGGTCAAACACCTTAACAGATACCTCACCAAAGAAGATATACAGATGGAAAGTAAGCATATCAAAAGATGCTCTACCTCATACGTCATCAGGAAAATGCAAACTAAAACAGCTAGATACCACTACACACATTAAAATGTCCAAAATCCAGGACATTGACAGCAAACGCTGGAGAGGATGTGGAGCAACAGGAATTCTCATTCAATTGCTGGAAAGAATGCAAAATGACATAGCCAATTTGGAAGACAGTTTGGGAGTTTCTTACAAAACTAAACATAATTTTGCCATACAACCCAGCATGCAACCCAATCATGCATCTTGGTATTTACCTAAATATCTAAAACCTAATTACCTAAATTCCTAAAATGACCCTAAAACTGAAGAATTATGGCCACACAAAAACCTGCACACAGATGTGTACAGCAGCTTTATTCATAATTGACAAAACTTGGAAGCAACCAAGATGTCCTTCAGTAGGTGAATGAATAAACTGTAGTACACCCAAACAATGGGATATTATCAGCACTTAAATGAGCTATCGAGCCATGAAAAGACATGGAGGCATCTTAAATGCATATTACTAAGTGAAAATAGTCAATCTTAAAGGCTATTTACTATATGACATTCTGGGAACTCCAAAACTATGGGGACAGTAAAAAGGTCAGTGGTTGCCGGGGGTTGGAGTATGAGGCAGGAATGAGTAGGCAGAATACAGTATTTTTAGGGCAATGAAAAACTCTGAATGATACCATAATGGCAGATATATGTCTTTATACTTTTGTCCAAACCCATAAAATGTACAACATCAAGAGTGAACTCTAAGATAAACTATAGATTCGGGGTGACTGTGATGTGTCAATGCAGGTTCATTGGTTTTAACAAACATACCAATCTGGTGGTAATGTTAATAATGGGGCAGTCTCTGCATGTGTGAGGGCAGGGAGTATATGTGAAACCTCTGTACCTTCTCAATTTTGCTGTGTCTCTGAAACTATTCTTTAAAGGAAAAAAAAAAAAGAATACACAACTTGTCCTGTATTCTCTTGTACATCCTTGGACACTTGCCCAGTAGATTCATGATTCCAGCATATCTAATGCCCTAAAAGATTATATTAGTGTTTGCACACAACTTATTACTCCAAGGAAGCCAAAGTTATTAATAAACTAATCTATACACACTTTTTCTCCATATGAGGTGGGAATCTTCTGTTTTCTACAAATCGACCCAATGGAGGTAGAACTTCTTGAATTATTTTACATCATTTCTCAGTATAATTTGTGAATATGATTTCCAAGTATAGTGGTAAAGACAGCATGTAAATGCAAAAGTGATCATTTAATGGTTAGGAACAATAAGAATAGAATAAAGAACTTTAAGATTTAAGGCTGTCAGTCTCTTCAGCAAGTGGTGTTGGGAAAGTTGGACAGCCACATGTAAATTAATAAAGTTAAAACACTCCCTCACACCATACACAAAAATAAACTCAAAATGGCTTAAAGACTTAAATATAAGACATAACACCATAAAACTCCTAAAGAGAACATTCTCTGGCATAAAAAAAAAACAAAACATTCTCTGGCATAAATCATAGCAGTGTTTTCTTAAGTCAGTCTCCCAAGGCAATAGAAATAAAAGTAAAAATAAACAAATGGAACCTAATCAAACTTATGAGCTTTTGCACAGCAAAGGAAACCATAAACAAAACAAAAAGACAACCTATGGACTGGGAGAAAATACTTGCAAACAATGTGACCAACAAAGGCATGATTTCCAAAATATACAAACACCTCATACAACTCAATAACGAAAAAACAAACAACCCAATCAAAAAATGGGCAGAAGAACTAAATAGACATTTCTCCAAAGAAGACATACAGAGGGCCAACAGGCACATGAAAAGATGCTCAACATCGCTAATTATTAGAGAAATGCAAATCAAAACTACAATGAGGTATCACCTCACACCAGTCAGAATGGCCATCATCAAAAAGGCTACAAATTATAAATGCTGGAGAGCGTGTGGAGAAAAGGGAGCCCTCCTACACTGCTGGTGGGAATGTAAACTGGTACAGCCACTATGGAGAGCAGTATGGAGGTTCTTTAAAAAACTAAAATTAGGGCTTCCCTGGTGGCACAGTGGTTGAGAGTTTGCCTGCCAATTCAGGGGACACAGGCTCACGCCCTGGTCCGGGAAGATCCCACATGCCGTGGAGCGGCTGGGCCCGTGAGCCATGGCCGCTGAGCCTGCGTGTCCAGAGCCTGTGCTCCGCAACGGGAGAGGCCACAACAGTGAGAGGTCCACGTACAGCTAAAAAAAAAAAAAAAACTAAAATTAGAGTTACCATATGATCCAGCAATCCCAGTCCTGGACATATATCTGAAGAAAAGTTTAATTTGAAAAGATACACGTGCCCCAATGTTCACAGCAGCACTATTTACAATAGCCAAGACTTGGAAGAAACCTAAATGTCCATTGACAGATGAATGGATAAAGAAGATGTTATATGTATATATGTGTGTATATATATATATATATATATATATATATATATATATATATATGGAATACTACTCAGCCATAAAAAAGAATTAAATAATGCCATTTGTAGCAACATGGATGGACCTAGAGATTATCATACTAAGTGAAGTCAGTCAGTCAGAGCAATACAAATATCATATGATATCACTTATATGTGGAATCTAAAAAAAGATACAAATGAACTTATTTACAAAACAGAAATAGACTGGGCTCCCTGGTGGCGCAGTGGTTGAGAGTCCGCCTGCCGATGCAGGGGAAACGGGTTTGTGCCCCGGTCCGGGAAGATCCCGCATGCCGCAGAGCGGCTGGGCCCATGAGCCATGGCCGCTGGGCCTGCGCATCCGGAGCCTGTGCTCCGCAACAGGAGAGGCCACAACAGTGAGAGGCCCGCGTACCGCAAAAAAACAAAACAAAACAAAAAAAAACAGGCCTGGAGATGCAGAAGAGGGTACAAAAGAGCCACTGGGAATATTTAACTAATTTAAAAATAAATCTCTGAAAAGAGAAAACTGAGATTATTTTATTTATATAAAAGAATACAGAGAGAAAACCAAACACCATTATGATAGTCAATGAGTGCATTCAACATATGTCAATTCCTATGTTGAATCCCTAGCCCCCAATGTAATTGTACTAGGAGATGGAGCTTTT
Organism: Tursiops truncatus; assembly: GCF_011762595.2. NCBI lineage: Eukaryota > Metazoa > Chordata > Mammalia > Artiodactyla > Delphinidae > Tursiops > Tursiops truncatus. The sequence continues at coordinate 125,112,494 of NC_047037.1, forward strand.
AGGAGGTAATTAAGGTTAAACAAGGTCATAAGGGTGAAGTCCTAATTCAACAGGACTAGTGGTCCTATAAAACAGAGAGACACCCCTCTCTATGTGCATGCTCTGAGGAAAGCCCATGGGAGGCCATGGCAAGAAGTTAGCTATCTGGAAACCAGGAAGAGAGAGAGCCCTCACCAGGAACCAAATTGGCTGGTACCTTGATCTTGTACTTCCCAACCTCCAGAACTGTGAGAAATCGATGTCTGCTTTTTAGGCCCCCCAATCTACATTAATTTTTATGTCAGCCCAAGCCAACTGTTAACACATCAAAGTACCACTGAGTTTGCAGAATGGTTCCAGGGCCTGGTTTGTTCACACTGGTCTTCAGGCAGAAACAGAACACAGGAACCAATAGCGCTGGTGCTCAGAGAAGTCTCTCTGGTCATTTCAGAGAAGAAGAAAAAAAAAAAAAGTCAGTGGAGAGTGATTTACTGCGAGTGACTCATCAATTCACCAACTGACGCTAAGAACGCTGGGCCAGGCCAGTAGAGATAAGAGCTCGGCTGGGGTCAGATACTGAGTGAAGGGAGTGCCATGGGGGGGTGGCTGGAGGAGTTTTCTCTATATGTGATGATGGTAGATGGGGAAGCAGGATGGTTCCCTGCCAATGTTGTTCATAAACCAAAATATTTTTAGGATCTCCGTTCAATCCCAAGACTCTAACCCTTCCTTTATTACCTGAAATTTTCTAACACACTGTGACAACCTGGCTTCCCAAAACATAAAAAAGGAGAAATTGTCTAAGAGCAAAAAGTTTTCATTACCATAAAGTTTAAACATTAAGGTTATAAAATAAGTTATCTACAGAAGGCAGGCAGCATATATATAGACAAAAGGATTCTCACGAGGTAATTGGTGCGTACAAATGATTGACAATTAGGGCATAACTAATCAGAGCCTGTAACTCAGTGCAACAAACACTACTCTCTTATTTAGACGTCTGACTTCATTCCACTGTGCTTTTGGAAGGGGTGAAAGGGAAAGACAAAGTTGAAAGGTTAATTGTAATTTGTAAACTTCATCTCTTTAATGGAAAGAGATTTAAAAAGGAGAGGGGGACACGCCTTTATCCTCTGAAGGGGAAGACAGGCATCCCAGCATTGAAGAGTATCATGTAACACTCTAAATCAGAAACCCATTTACAGAGGAAATGCCAGTAGGAAAACATAGACTTCAGATTTACTTCCAAGACGTTATAACTGTGAAAGGAATAAAAGTTAAATTATGATAGGAAGAAAACCCAACTTCTTATGCTCTATGTATGAAAAACAAACACCATTCATTAAGTCTGGACATCTTATGCAGGCAAATATTTAGCCTTGGGCATTAATTATGGTTGTGCCAATGATGGGGTCTAGAGGATGCCAATTCAACCCGTTACATCCCCAGGAACGGAAAGCATCCACAAGTTCATGGAGTAGTGGATTATCTCCATTTTATTATTCAACTGAAACCCTGTGCTACATTACATAAGCTGGCCAAGCCTGAAATGTCAGTCTATTTCTTCACCCACCATCTAAAAACTATGATCCACTCTGACAAATGTCTCTTTCTTATATTCTTCCAAAAGGCTGAGCTTCAAGATGAGTTTAATACTAAGCTTCCTGGAATTATTTTTAATTTTTTCCATGATTAATTTTTAAGGAGAGAGGTTGTAGGTTGGTTCCTAATCATTCCCTGTGATTGTTGTGGTTTCTGCAGAATTTCATGAACTTATGGTGTGTTTACCAAAACTTCTTCATTGGTATATAGTTGTGTCAGTTGCCACAATCAATTCATCATTATCTATAATAAGTAATATCAACAAGTACCACTGTGATCTGGGAGGTCACTGGTCTGCTCAGCCTCTGGTGGACATGAGTCATGAGGAGAAGGACAAGGATGCCAGCCAGATCAGCCCTGGACACACATATGGATTAGTTTGCTAGAGGTACCATAACAAAGTAACACAAACTAGGTGTCCTCAGCAACAGAACTTTATTGTCTTACACCATTATGGAGGCTGGAAGTCCAAAATGAAGGTATTGGCAGGGTTGGCTCCTTCTGACGGTTGTGAGGGAAGGATCTGGTCTAGTCCTCTGCCCTTGGTGTGTAGATGGTCATCTTCTCTCTGTGTCACTTTATATCATCTTCCCTTTATGTGTATCTTTTTCTCTACACATGACAATTTTTTTTAAGGACACCAGTCCTATTGGAATAGGAGCCCACCTTAAGACTTCATCTTAAGTAATTACATCTGCAATGACCCTATTTCCAAATAAGGTCACATTCTAAGGTACTGGGGTTAGGACTTCAATGTATAAATTCAGGGGAGATGCAATTCAACCCATAACAACATCCATGAAACAACACTTGTGCCAGCAAGTGGCTCCTACTTTCTCAAGCTCTCATTTGAAACAGGCACTGTGTATACATCATCTTATTTAATCGTTGTATCCCTGTCTTGATCTGCTAAGGCTGCCATAACAAAATACCATAGACAGGTGGCTTAAACAACAGACATATATTTTCTCAGATCTGGAGGCTTGGAAAGTCCAAGATCAAGGTCAAGCAGGATTCAGTTTCTGGTGAGGACTCCTCCTGGCTGAATTTTTCTTTGCGTGAGTGTGGAGAAAGAGAGCTCTGGGATCTCTTCCTCTTCTCATAAGCGCACCAGCCCTATCAGATTAGGTTCTGATGACCTCATTTAACCTTTATCACCTCCTCACAGGCGCTATTTCTTAATACAGTCACATTAGGACTTAAACACACGAATTTGGGGGAAAAAGTTTGAGGGAAACAATTCACTCCATAGCGATCCCTAATGGAAGACATTATTATCTTCATTTTACAGATGAGGAAACTGAAGCACAGAGAGGTTAATCCCCAGGTCCCACAGCTAGAACTAGTGTAAAATGTCAGTCAGTTCAATTTCAAAAAAAGATTTAACAGACTACCCTGGTTGCACAGTGGTTAAGAATCCGCCTGCCAATGCAGGCGACGGGGGTTCGAGCCCTGGTCCGGGAAGATCCCACGTGCCGTGGAGCAATTAAGCCCATGAGCCGCAACTACTGAGCCTGCACTCTAGAGCCCACAAGGCTCAACTATCGAGCCCGGGTGCTGCAACTACTGAAGCCCGTGCGCCTAGAGCCCGTGCTCTGCAACAGGAGACGCCACCACAATGAGAAGCTCATGTACCGCAACGAAGAGTAGCCCCCCGCTCTCCGCAACTAGAGAAAGCCCACGCACAGCAACGAAGACCCAACGCTGCCAAAAATAAATAAATAATTAAAATTAAATAAACAAAAAAACACATTTACCTATCTACCATTACTGTGTATCCCAGACTAGGACCTAATATGAGAAAAGGGAATTTGGACAGGCTTTGCAGGTGTCTACAAGCAGCAGAGTTATGGCCCACCCTGGTGGGGATCATGATTCCTTTCCCCACCACACACTTTACCGCTCTTCTCCAGCTCCTGGACCAACATGGATCTGGCAGGGAGACAGGACTGTGGAGACATACACCTGAGGCAGAGCTGGGTTTGAATCTCTTTTTGACTTCTTACTATGACCTAAGGCAAAGGGCTTAATCTCTCTGTGCCTTTGTGTCCCTCCCTCTTACGATCACACTGAGGACCAAAAGAATGAATACATGTAAGGAGTTTTAGAACAGGGCCTGGCACATAGTAAATGCTTTATAAATGTTATTTGTTATTATAATCATTCTTTTTCGAATTACAAGGAATAGGGAAAATGTAAGCATTCAGAACAGAGGGTTTTAAAATGTCTCCAGCTTCCTTAACCAACCTGGGCCATCTGTAAATTGACTACATCATTTCTAGCTTCCATGCCATCAGGCATTCTAGAAACTAATTTTCTGATATCAGCTTAATACAAACTATTCTAAAATGTCTCCTGCCCCACCTTGGGTTGGAGATCCCACTATAGGTGACTTGTGCTGGAATCCAGCCCTGGCCCTGTCTTAGCCACAAAAAGGTATGAGTCTCGTGGCTATGGGGCCAAGTCTATTCCTGACTTTCCCCTCCTCCCTCCCCCTCAAATTTCTTTCTTCTTCCTTCTTATGGTCTACAAGTTTATTGAACTGAGGCTCAAAAATGAGTTACTCAACGAGGCTTGCGGTATACACGTGTCATGTTTTAGATTGATTTTATTCATTTCCATCCAATGTGTCAAAGGACCTGCTCCAGGAAAATGCCCCCCAGCTCTTGACAGGATGAGAGAAAGTGAAGAGAGAGACAATGAAAGCAAAATTAAAACTCAAGTCCTTTGTGCTCCAGGAATATAACCTTAGAGTGGGAATGGGGGGTTGGAGGAGGTGTGGGCGAAAAAATATTGGTGAGGCCAAAATTAAAGAAGGTCGGGGCCCTATATCCTACCACCCTCAAGTATAAATGTGGGTAACAGGCAAGGCACGAATGCACTCAGACCCCAGGTGTACATCCCAAACCACACGCTGACTCCTGAAGGGTACTGAGGGGAGGGGGTCACATGGAGGGGTCCCTTGACCGTGTCTACCTCTGTTGGGACCCGCTTGCCTCCAGCTGATTCCGTTGGGGAAGAAAAGGTCTCCCACTTGCTCCCTATTCTTTCTCATCTGCAAGGATAGTGTAAAGACACCCCTGTCACCCAGTTAGCAACTTCCCCTCTGCCCGCCGACTGAACGCTCATTTGAATGCGTTTCCTTTTCATTAAGAACAAAGGTTGGAGTCCGAGCCTCGCAGCGCGGGGGCCGGAAAGTACACGACGTGTGTCGAGAGCAAACACACACACACACACACACACACACAATGACCCACGAGAAAGGGAAAGGGGAAAACACCAATCCCGCGCTGGGCTTTTTCGACTTTTCCTTTAAAAAGAAAAAAGTTTTCAAGCTGTAGGTTCCAAGAACAGGCAGAAGGCGGCGGGGGGGGCGGGGGGGGGCGGCGAGGCGGGGGTTTACAGAAAAGGCGCCTGGTCGGTTATGAGTCACAAGTGGGTTATAAAAGGGTCGCACGTTCGCAGGCGCGGGCTTCCTGTGCGCGGCCGAGTCGGGTCGCAGCCCCGAGGTCCCGTCGGGCCGCCTCCAGCCTCGGGACGCGAGCGGAGCCGAGCCCAGCGGCGATCACGCGACGCGGGGAAGGAAGGAAGGTACGCCGACTTTGTACTCTTCTCCGCGCCGGGACTCGGCGGGCGGCGGCGGCGGCTCCCGGGTCCCCCGCTGCCGGGCGCCGGGGGCGGGGGCGGCGCGCACGTGGCCACCACCTAGTGCCCCGCCCGAGCCCGCGAGCGTCCGTCCGAGGGGCGCCGTCCGGGGGACCTCGCCCGGGCCATCAGGTGGCTCGGGATGGATTTCTGGGGAGGAAGGGGGAAGGGGAAGGAGGGGTGCTCAAGACCCGGCCCTCGGCTTCTCCCCAAATTTCCCTTGGTTGGTAGGAGGGGTACCAGGGACGTGGCCCTGGACGAGCTTAGTTAATGGAGCGGCCAGACAAGTGTGCAGGACAGACTTGAGGGGCAGGGTGGATTGGATCAAAAGGGACTGCCTTCAGGATAGGAGGCTTTTCTATTTTCTTTTGAAAAATAACAAATAATATACCTTCATTTTATAAAGTTAGAATCCTAACGTCTTAGATATCAAGGTCTTTATTTAATCGACGTGAGGACTGAGCAGACGTTCTGTGAGCTTCTGTTTTTACTTGCTCCCATCGTGCCAGGGTGCCCTTTGGCAGAGCACGTTGGTTAGCTCTCTTTATTCCCACAAACCCCCCGTATGTGTCTGTCCTCCACGTCCCAAGGGTGGACCAGTTCTTTGAGTTTTCTGTCATCTAAAGCAGGCATATTGGGATGATTATGAATAAAATTTAACCTGGAATTACTGAAGTTGACAGCTGACAAACATATAAGCCAGAATCCAGTCCTTTAAAATGAGAAGACTGAGGACGCGGGAGGTGAAGTTACTTTTCCAATGTCACACAGCAGATCCAAGACACCATGTGATTTGAAGAGGCCAAAGGTATCTAATAATGCTCATAATTTAGTCTATATTTTATGTCAAATAGTTGAGGTCCAGTGGAGATATTCTTTTCATGTGACCTTATGTAGAAGATTACATAAAGCCGGAGTTACTCTTTCTCTCCATTCATCTCTCTGAAGAAGTAGTGCCTCTGATGTATGGCTTTAACATAATGTATACTCTAAATGACTGTAGGGCAGCTGAACTTTGAATAATCATGTGACTGAGCTTTTAAAAATGGTTATGTATAAAGTATTGAATTGTCTATCCATGTTAACAGTAATATAAGCTATAAAGTTGCCAAGGCAATTTCCTGCCTATTGTCTAGTTTGATAGAGTCATCATAATAGAAAATTAGCAGGGTAGGTGGTGTTATCCCATTTTGCCCATGAGGACTTGTGGCTTGGAGAATTTATGTTTTCTCTGGTAAGGTCACTAGGTCCTTAGTATAAAGCCTGCTTCTAGGGACGGATGTGGGATGTGTGATGTGGGGCGTGGGGCTGTGCAGCCCAGGAGCCTTTTGACTCCATTTAAGCTCATGTCCATTATACTTGCTGCCCCCCTGATTTCTTGCAGGGAGCCAAAGCACACTGAGTAATTACTTCTGCTGCACGGACTAGTGGGTAATGGCTGGTAATAACCAAGTTTCCTCATGCAGTGGGTCAGCTCTCCCTGGCCACCGGACCAAGCTTCTGAACCACGTATATTAACAAAGAGAAACCTGAGTGCGGGCTGAAACCTGCTCTCTTTCAAGGCAGGTCAGTGGCATTGGCACAAACTTCTAGTCTTGTTTTTACCTAACTAATCATGTGTAAAAAGTGTAACTTCTTGGGCTTCCCTGGTGGCGCAGTGGTTGAGGGTCCGCCTGCCAATGCAGGGGACACGGGTTCGTGCCCCGGTCCGGGAAGATCCCACATGCCGCAGAGCAGCTAGGCCCGTGTGCCATGGCCGCTGAGCCTGCGCGTCCAGAGCCTGTGCTCTGCAATGGGAGAGGCCGCAACAGTGAGAGGCCCGCGTACCGCAAAAAAAAAAAAAAAAAAAGTGTAACTTCTTGGTCTTAACAAAAGAAACAAACAAAATCCCTGAATGCCATTGCTGTGCATGCAATTCAATTGCAGTAACATAACTAGTTAGAATGTGCTGTGGATTTTGTCATTCTGTACTTTCCAGTCGCAAACATGGAAAATTAATAACCTTCATCTTTCTGCTTCTGTCGTCAAATCAGTCTTCTGTGAATCAAAAACGCCACCCAAAAAAGCCCTAAGTTTTAACTTTTGAAAGGTTTTTTTCATCAGCTGTTTTATGTCATGACTAAGAGCTACCGCTCAACTGAAAGGAGGTTTTTCATATCAAAGTAATAGTTCTTAACTGTTTTTTTCCAATCTCAAATCTAATGGAAGTTATGTATGCCTTTCCCAGATTTTTTTCTTTTTTAATGTGCATGTTCACACCCAATTTTGCATTCAGTGTCAGGATGCTCCAGGCTTCCTTGAATCTCAGCCATGATCCTCCTGGGGGTGGAGTTTCATAATCTCTATTCTAAACCTAGTAGGACTAAATAGCTTGAGTGGTAGAGACTGGTGGGTAGACTCTACCTTGCCCCTGGATTGAGCACCCCTGTCTTTGACAAGCTGGCGTCTCTACGGTTTTGTGAGGTCATTGGGTATTGCTCAGCTGAAGCCATTGATTTTTATACCTTCGTTGTTTTGGTGTTAGGCCTCCGAAGCCTGGTATTATGGAAAGAGCACCAGCCTGGGAATCATGGCAGGTTTCTAAGTCCCAAGCTCTGAGCAAATGCCTGTGCCTCATTCTTCTTATCTCTAAAATGGGTGGCTGGGATTAAAGTCATTTCCGAAGCCTCTTAAACTGATGAAATTCTATGATTCCAGCGTGACTACCACTTCATTTTCCTATAGCTCCTAAGACACAGCTGGGCTCAGTGAATTCATATCCTCTATGTCCAAAGAGAGCGTAAGTACCAGTATAATTGACTAGAGAATATATGTTTGTCTTTCACTGATCTTACTGCTTCAGAACTGTCACATATTGGCTGAAATTGGCTAGAATAAGAATATTGTGAAACTTATTTTTCTCAAGGAAAAATATTAAAATTTTAAAAGCTGCTCTTTATCCCACCTTTTGAATACATCTTTATCTCAGACCCTTAGGTAAATGCAGCATTTTTAATTTGATCACTGCTGTATAATTTTCATCTGCCACGAAATACTTAAGCTCTGTCCATCAATCTTGTCTTTCGCTTACAATACCCGGGGCCTCAAGCAAGACCACCCCCAAAGCACATCTATCCTTAAATAAATATGCCACGTGTCTGAACAGTTCCACACCCTCAGTCACAACTCCAGGACTCACAGCAATGTGGAAAAACACTTTGAACCAAAAGGCACAGCTCCCACCCTTACGCAAGATGACACACTAGCCAGAAAATGGGGCTTAACATCAGTCAGGGGGCATGGTACTACAATAGACTGTGAATACATCTGTGCTAATTCTGAAAAACAGGAACCATGTGTGGGTACATGGGGTTAAGGCACTGGCAGAAGGAAAGATTACTGAAGGCTATCAAACAGCTGATTTCATGAAATTGTGAAGCTGATGTTTGGATAAGGACAATGACAGATAATAACGTTTGTGTCATGACTCCATAAATGAGAATGTTCTATACGCAGTAGAGATTCTCGGCTGTCTTAACAAAATGCTATGCTCTTTTATGTGGCTCAGCCATGGTCAGGCCAGCATTGTGGTTCAGAGCATGGACGCTGGTGCCAGACTGCCCTCGTTGGTATCCCAGCAGTTTAACCTTGGGCAAGTTACTTCACCTGTCTGTGCCTCCATGCCCCCAGGTGCAAGTGGGCAGGTGATAATACTCATTCTGAAGGTTGTTAAGAAGAATAAGCCAGTTAGCATACATCGAGCAGTCAAACTGCTGCCCGGTCCAGAGGGTGCCCTGTGTGAGTGTTTGCTATTATTATGAATACATTTATGATCTTTTATATTTCAGGAAACCAATTTGGAAAATGAGATACAAAAACAGCCTAAGAAAGTAAAGTATATATGTACAAAGTGGTCTCTAAAAGTTCTTGACAAAGTAAAAAAGTTGTTTGTTTTAAAGAGCTTCTAACAGTTTCAGAATGCATTTCTCTCCTGATCCCAAAGAAAAACTAATGAAACATTTTAGAAAATCATTTCCAAGGAAACATCTTGCTGTACCTTCTAGCAGTTACCTATGACTTAGAGATTAGGATACAAAAGGATTATTTGGCTTCTACAGGTTTTTCAATAACCTCTAATTTATATAATGATTCAGTTATACAGTAGTAAATGTATCTTGACTTGTACTTTTAAAACAACAAGTGCAACATGTAATAGATGTACAGAGACTTATGGGCACTCGGCAAGTATTCATGACTGATGCCATTAGCACTGTGGCTCACACCCACTGTGATTATGAGCCTAGCACCCGACAAATGCTTTACGTTCACTGTGTCACTTCATCTTCACAACGACCTTTTCAGTAGGTTCTATCATTATCTCTATTTTTAGAGAAACAGCTAAAACTTAAAGAGGTCAATTAAATTACCAAGTACCACACAGCTAGTAACATTGCTGGCATCAGGAATGGAACCCAGGCAGGTTGAAAACAACAGAACAATAACACCCTGGACCTTTCACTTAGATTCATAACATCTGCCACATTTGCTTTATTTCTCTTTGTCCCTATCCACCTCTCTCTCTATGACTGTATCTATATGCAGACCTGGCATCTCACCTCTAAATGCTTTGGCATGTTATCTCCTAAGAATGAGAACATGCTCCCACACAATGAAAACACGTGTTTATGGCATCCGACTGTGGTTCCAAAAAAAAAAAAAAAACATGAATGGAACCTAGTTTTTATCCACAACTTCAGATAATTATATCTGGCAGAATTCTCCAGCTTTATCCTATAATGATTATACTTTGTAGACTGAGATCAAAGCCTAGACTCTTCTGAATGTAAATGGTCCATCACTCATCTGGAATACCAACAAACCTCACTGATCTGCTTCCACATTTATAAGCTTCTACTACCCTAACTCTCCAAGAATCTGCATATTAGTTAAATCTTACTGAAACACTCCCATGTCAGATCCAAGCCAGTTGTGCAGACACAAATGCCTTTGGAGGATCTCAAGCACTTATTCAAAGCATTTACTGAGCGTGAGCCATGTATCAAGGACTGAGGTAAGACCGAGTCCCTGCCCTCAAGCACACCTCAGCACTAGTGAACGACGTAGTCACAGTGCTGGGTGATGAGTGCTCCAACTGAGCATGGAGAGAGGACCAACCACCTTGGGGGAGACAGCAGGAGGGAGGGTCACATCAGAAGACAAAGAGAACCCAGCCTCCCGGAGTTTGCTCTCTGCTGGAGAAAGAGAAAGAAGGCAAGGCAGAACAGGCTATCTTTGAGGAGAAATTTGGAGTAGGAATATCTAGTGCCTAAGAGTATGTATGAGATTGTCTAGAGATGACTTCATGTGGAGTAGCAGACGTAACCCTCATCTGGGGTGTCACGGCCCTGACTAAAGTGCTATGGGGGTGGAAGAAGTAAATGGTATGGTGTTTGCCTTGTAACTCAGGGTATCCTATACACGAGGCATCTTAAGAAAATTAATTTTTAAACGGGCAAAACTAAACTGTTCCCAGAACTTGCTCAGTTTGTCTAACATAGTTCTCAGTACACAAAATTTTCCTTTCCGTGATGGTGTGTAGAAATAGAAATTTATGAACTGTGTCTTGTAGAAAAGCTGATTTTTCCTATAATGCCAGACACAGGAGACCGTGTACATATAACCAACAAACAGGTTACACATAGTAAGTTCCAAAGGAGGCGTTTTATTGAAATTCACTGTTGAGAATAGGCACTATAAACCCAAATGCACAGAGGAGGCCTAGAAGAGGTGACCTTGAAAGATGGCAAACACCCAGGGTTGATACCTGCCATCACCCTTCCTTTATCCTGAGGCGGGGGAGGCGAGGGGAAGGGGAGAGAAAAGACATTGAAAATAAATTATAAATGAAAAAGAAAATTATGATTAAAATTATCTTCTGGAATATGATACTTTAAAGTTTAAGTTGTTACGCACGTGGAAAACCTTTTGTGTAAATATGAAAGAAGAATGAACGGCTATGATTTAAAGCAATAGAATGCATCTACCCTGAGCTCTCTCCTTCCCGACCCTTGTTTTTATCCATGATTGTTTGATAACATTTTCCCAAAGTTTCGGGCCTGAAGCTGTGCCAGGGTGAGGTCGGGGCATGGAGGAAGTCCCCTCTGTGATACACTGGTCCAGGAGCCAGGCTGGACTCAGGCTGGCTCTCAACCTACTTCTCACTCCATAGAATGACTCTGGGGGAAAATATTTCTAACCTGTTTTTTTCCACATCCTTATCTGAAAAGTGAAGGTATTAATCTCTGTCCATAATAGAACTATTGGGAAGGCTACTTAGCTTGTAAATAAGTTCCAAGGGAGTTTCACTAAAAAACTTCCTGGTTTTAAAATTGGGAAAAGCAGAATAATCCTCTAAGGCCAATATTCTTTCGCATTTGCGTATTCACAATCAAATTGTCACTCTGTATAATGTTTCCATGGTGATCCTGTGTATCCACACTGGCTTTCTTCTGAGACAGTTCAAAAGTATGAAGTACTTAGTTTTATGTTTTAAAATCATTATTGGTATATATCTTTAAAAACTCATTTTCTGAATTTCAAAATACAGAAAGGTATGTTCTATTAAAGCTGTTTCATGTGCAAACAAGTCTTCCCGGTAAGGAGCTCTTAATTTAGAAAAAGTAGATATTTTCATTAAAGAATTCTTAATTAGAACTATTAAGAAAAGGGATGTTAGATATTTTATGGAAGCAAATGAAAGAAAGTATCATGACATAGTGAGTTTATAATATTTTTCCCAGCAATGGCTTATACAGGGAATTTTCCTTAAATGTAAAGTTAATGACATGAAAAGTAATTTTATCATTTATCAGGAGGTCAGGATATGGGTTATTTCTAAAGAACAAAAGATACATTTGTGTGCTTTTTTTTTATTGGAGTATAATTGCTTTACAATGGTGTGTTAGTTTCTCCTGTACAGTGAAGTGAATCAGCTACACATATACAGGTATCCCCACCATCTCAATCAGTAGCAGGTCACACCATCAATCCCTCTTTAATGATGGAATTCATGTGAATACAAGAGGAACATAATACTCTTTGCTGCATTTCCTGACAGCACAGAAGTTGACTTAACTCTAAAATGAGTTACTGAGATGTAACACAGAATAATCATATTCTACAGAAAACGATAATAAAAAAACTTCACAAGACTAAACACACTTTAGAAAACCAGTCACTTAAATATTTCTTTTTGTCACTGAATACTGAAGGTCTTTATGAAGAATTATTGAGAAATTGAACAATTTATATGTGGTTTTATAACACGTAGGCGTTGAAACACAGAGGACTGAACTAAAACTCAGGTGAGACTGTTTTAAATACTTAATTTGTGGCTCTTGTAGTCTGGACATGAAAAGAATGAACTCTCGGATGATTTGAGGGTACATCCTCATCTTTCCTCCAAATCACTCTTTATCCCCATTAAAACTTACCCACTTTGGTCCTCCCTCCTCAGTCCTTGATCTCTGCTTTCAGAGATGACTAGCTAGCTAACCTAACAAAGAAGTCTAAGTTGAGGTGTCCATGGAGGGACTTCAACCCCACCCTTCTCCTCCTTCTCCAAATAACTGATTTGCCTTTCAAGGACATTTTACCTGAAACATTACCTGCCACCGTGGTTCTCCCACCCAAAGGAGATGGTTCTAATTGTAAGAAATTCAGACTAAGTAGAAGCGAAGGGAAGCACTACTATGTAGAATTGTTAGAGGGGCAGGTCCTTGGGGCATCATATGCGCAAGCACCCTAGTCAAAAGTTCATCAAGAAATTGTTCTTCCAAAGATGAACAGCGACAAGTACAAACTTTCTCAGGATCTTGATTTTTACATACCTTCGTTAATCTTCACTGCTTAGTTTTATGACCTAAATCAAAACAGCAACTTCAGAACATAGGGAATTAGAGTAAGTTCTGGTGGGAAAGCCAGATGCTGCTTTCTTATGCAATTATATGCTAGTCGCTTTCAGTGAGCGGATCCCAATAGGAATCAACATTGAATTCCATTTTAATGATTATGATTTTTACTGGTACACAAAAAAATTAAATAAAAATGGGGAAATATTTAAAGGAAGTTATCTAAACTTAATCATTTTAATTTTCAAAAGCATAATTACATTACTTTTCACCTATTAAAATGGCTTTGGAGCTAGGATTTGTAAGGCTATATCAATATAGGATCATGCCTTTCAGTAGAAATAAGTGTATATTCACTTTGTAGCAACAAATTAATAGTTTCCAAGTATTTATACCTTTCATGGTGAGTAAAGTCAGGGCTGTCTCGTGATGGCTTGGTTATAAGAGTCAATCATTGTAACTCTTTTCTTTTTAAAGAAAATTTCATAGCATGCAGTTTTTTTTTTTCTTTTTTTGTTCAATTATTTTTAATTTTTTATGCATCTAAAGTCCTTTGAATTTGTTTCCTTTTTCTTGAGTTTATCTGAAAGTAATATGCACACTCAAACACTAATAAGAGTTGTAAACATGTCCACATTCATAATTCCCATCAAAAAAGAGATATTTCTGAAAAAGGTTACAGTATTCTAAATTTTCTTACCAAGGGGAAAAATATTATGTATTACAAAGTCATGTTAATTACCTATTATAAAAGCCTTGTGAAGTGAAATATCTTGTGAATCCACATCTATTTCCATCTATATCTATTTCGTTATATCTGTGTCTCTATAACATTTGTTATATTGACAGACTCTTCGTATCTGTTACATCAACAATTTAGATTTCTGCTTTGTGTGTGTGTGTGTGTGTGTGTGTGTGTGTGTGTGTGTGTGTTTGGGTTTATTAGAAGAAGTTATTACACTAAAATTCTTGAGGCTTTCTATAATAGGAAAGGGGTAATCTTTCAAACTGAGTGACAAGAGTTATGCAGGACCCATGAAAGAAGATACTGAAAATGATTGGTATTCATTCATTCATTCAGCAAGCATTACTGAGTGCCTACTATATTCCAGGACCTCTGTTAAACATAGGAATAAGAAAATGAATAAGACATTAGATTGTCTCAGTGTAGTAAGAGAGACTGATAAACAGGGAATTTAATCATGGTGTAATATATTCTATGACAGAGGTGCAGAGTATTATCGGAGCACTGAAGAAGTGTTCTTTTCTTGTCTTGAGAGATCAGAAGACCTTCCCCGAGAAGGTGATGTTTTCACGAATGAGAAGTTATTGGCTAGGGGGAAAAGGAGAGAGAGGCACCCCAGGCAGCAGAGACACCATATGCAAAGGGGAAAGTAAGAGTCCTGAGAGATCAGGCACTGGAATGACTTGGTGCAGAAGGCCTGGGTGGTGGGTGTGATGGGAGATGGGCTGGAGAGGGAAGACAAGTCACATGTATGCCCTGCTAACAGTGGAGTAATCTGAAGTCAAAGGCTTCAGGATAAGAAGGCAGGGGCAGTGAGTATGGAGAAAAAAGCATGGATCTTTGAGTCAGCTAGGATGTATAATAACAATAGCTCCTGGAATGCAGTTCTTTTGGTATGCAAATATGAAGTGGTTGGTGCTGAGAATATGCAGCAAAATAAGAAAATACATAGGTATATAAAATTGTGGAAGGATCTAACTTATGATTCATATATGAAGAGATCCTTAGTGACAAACTTAAGACATATTCTACTCTGAATGTACAGCTACTGACGTCTTTCCTGGCAAATCAGTAAGGTAAGAAGAAAAGGACATATTGCAATAATATGCCCCCCCCACACACAAAAATCATCCTTCAGAAAAGCATAATTTAAGGAAATTTTCCCCAGAATGCTGCCTTCAGTTTAGTGCTAACTACCAGAGGGAGAATCGATCTGCCATATAATGAAAGATACCTATTGTTGTTATTCACCTAGTATATCTAGTGCTTCATTTTGGTAGATTTTTATTGAAGACAAGAAGGAATGGTTCTGACCCTCAATTACTGAGTAATAAATTCTGTCAAGTACTACATTGAACTTGGAACCTATCTTCAGCTACTGCAAAGAATTGTGCTATAGTCAAGTTTATATTCACAATGGACATTTCATGCTGTGGGCCTAAAAGTAGTGTGGGTCATAGGGTTTAAAGTATGTCTTTAGAACTGCCCTAGTCAAGACCCTCACTCTAATTTATATTGTATAATCCATATGAATTTCTCTGTATTGCTATACATTACACATTATATTTGTTACAGTCTTATCAAATGGTTAGCAGCTGTAGCTGTTGATTGCTGGGCCTATAATTATATACAATTCTTCTGCCACCCTACCAGCTGGGTGGCTGCACTGATTCCAGAATAAGCCACTTCTTTTCTTATTACCTCATGACATCATCCTGTGCCCAATGCCTTGACTAATAGACTAGCCTTTGTTGTCTGTGGTCACTAATTTCCACTCAGACACACAGAGCAATTCTGGTTTTGGTTAACTTGGGTCCTCCTTGCAAACCCAGGCAAAAACAGTGAAGGTGAGCACGGCTTCACTGCTGGCTGAATGACATTCTGGTCGTTCTAATATCTAAAAGTCTACTGACTATACTTTTAAAAATACTATTCTGGGATAATTTCTCCTTTATTCTGTTTATTGGGATTAATGCTTTTCATCTCTCATTATGTTTTAAATGAGATTTAAGATTGTGTAGTATATTTAGACAAAGTGCTCATTCTGTGCAGTTTTAGGAATTCATCATGTCTGAGGGGTCTGTCTAGATAACACAGTACCACAGTTTCTGTCTGAGCACTGTGAACAAAAGGGAACCTGTGTGGTGCTTTTATTTCAGCATACCTTTAGTGTTTGAACCAATAAAAAAATAAAAGCTGTTAGAATTTTTAATATAGTATTGTGAAAACCATTGTCACTTTTCTGAGCACTCTAATTGGTCAATTGTGAAAAAAGATGAGAGAGAAAAAAATCTGATTATTATACTAAATGCATTTTTTTTAATACCTGTGCTCAGATGTCACCTTTAAAGAACAGGAGTAAAATTTATGGGAAGAACAGTACGCAAGCAATTCACCTTAAATACGAATTAGACACAGCTCTTTAAAAGAAGGTTGAATGATATTGGCTGGAGGAACTAACATTAGGATATTAATATACATTTATCGAGCATTTACTGAGTCCAAGGTTCTGTGAAAGGGGAAAAAAAGTCCATATTTTTATAAGCTTTATTGACTGAAAATCTGTATAAGTAAACTAGAATCCATTATTTAATTCAAAGCTCTTCATCATTAAACTAATTCATCTCAGAAAACAGCAAAGTTAAAGAAAAAAAGTACTATCAGTAAGAATGACAAATTTCCTTGGTCTGGAAATTTCCAAACCACGATATTCTGCCCTGTCAAAATATATTCACTGGGGAATTTTTAACTTTATACACTTCTTTTGAACTTAATCACAATTTCACATCGAGCTGGCTTCATGATTAAATAAAAGAGAAGGTGATTCCCCTCTTGTGCTAAAGGCAACCACATACTTGAATGATACTCTAACTTCTAGGTTCTGCTATAGTAACACCGAAACCAGAAGCTTGTGGGAGAAATGTCACTTTATCTGAGAGAGTAAAATCGGACTCTAACAGGAAGTAGCAAATTCACCTTTTTCTTTTTTCAATCCACTCTGCCGAAGGCAAGTAGTTTGAAACACAGCACTCTGTAAGTCATACTTCCTTTACGCAGATCAAAACCAAAGCCACTGGGTAGTGCTTCCCCCTAAGGAATCTCTAAATAGAAGATGGGGCCATTTTATGATGGATTCATTTGTAGGCAAGACCTCCACTGCCTGTATCAGATCTCCCGAAAAAAAATAAATAAAGGTAAAACCACAACTATTTATTACAGAATGAAAATCTAGCCCAAACTCCTCTGTAAAATAAGTTAATTCTGTTTTAATCTTCATAAATCATTAAGCACCATTTTTAATATTTTGGCCTTTTACCTCAATTACCTACTTTTCAGGTGAGATATAAATCAGAAAAGATGGTACTATGTCAGAATGCAAGGTCTCGCCTTTGCATTTTAGCATTTGGGGACTTTGAAGAACGGTTGCATTTTTGTTTTAACGATGATCCGTATGTGTAAATAATTCAGAACTATATTAGAATTGAAAACATAAATTTTAAAATAGTCTTCCAATACGCTTAAAGGTAAACATATCATCCTTTAATTGACAATTTCTCTACCCTGAACAAATGACTAACTAGGATTTAATGAACCCTCTCCCTTAAAGAAAAAAGAGACTGTCTTTGCTTTCAGATTTATAGTCTGTGACTCCAACTTTATAACTGCATGTGCGTACACAACAATTTCTGTCTCTCTTGCAGGTGGCACAGACCAGGAAGGGGAAATCTGTGGTTTAAATTCTTTATGCCTCATCCTCTGAGGGCTGGAGGCTTGCTGGAGGCTGTATGCTGTTAATGCTAATCGTGATAGGGGTTTTTACCTCTGACTGACTCCTACATGTTAGCATTAGCAGGGTACGGTGCCTGTTACTAGCATTCACATGGGACAAACGGCCGACGTGGGAGGATGACAAAGAAGCGTGAGTCACTCCGTTGGATAAACTCAGACTTCAGGCTTTATTATTTTTTGTTAATCATAATATAGTCACTGGGATGTTCCACCTTAAATTAAGTGTTAAGAGTAAGGTCATTTGAAAGATTTATCAGCTGTATCCTGAATGCCAACATTTTTACTTTAATCCTCAAGCCCACATCCTTGTTTCTATCTTTAATGGAAAATATATTCGTGTCATTTTTAATTCGAAGTTATGGTTTGTCTCTTGTAACTGTTCATAAACACTTTCCATAATTCAACCGGAAAAAATATGGACTAAACACATTCTGAAACAAGCTTCTAGAATATCCTTGTAGTTGAAAATTAAAAGGGCTACCACTATCCACCAGTTACATCATGGATTGTCCAGAAACGTGTATAAAAAGATTTAGAAATTGGTATTTTCCCCCATGTTATAATTCTATTTAGACAACTTTAGTGTAAGATGGATACTTTTATTTGAATCTTAAGGGAGAACTGAAAGGCTATGACAATTATCAACAATTTGTCTTTTATATTTTTACAAATTAGTATGGTAATTGACATCTGAGAGCTAACCCCTGTCTTTTCCCTACAAGATACAAAGATTTAATCAAAAGTTTAATATTTGAAATTAAGTCCCAAATCTAGCCACGTAACACCGTGAGGTCAGAGAATCCACTTTTCCTCTCAGCCTGTTTCTCCTTCCACAGAATTGGGCTAATACTTTATGATGTTGGTGTGAGGCTTACATGAGCTAGAGAACTAGTTTGTAAAATATAAAGTGCTACATTAATGTTATAGTAAAATTAATCCAAGAACTACTCCCCCTACTTTGTTAGAGAAGAGCTAATGATTTGGTTTACAGAATTTTTCAGGTTTGGATTTCTATGCAACCTTTCTCCATAATTATAGAACTCTATCACTTACAAATATGTAGCTAATTGTAATTGTTAGCATATTTAATGTGTATTTGTATTAGCAACTCTTCTTAACATTTTGTCAAAGGGGTTATGCACTGTAACCAAATAAATCTCTTGAGTCTTTAGTTGATTTAAAAGAATTTTTTTTGTTATGGCCTTTTTTCTTTTGCAAAGTACAAACTGTAATTTCAGAAGTTATTTACACACACAAAAAAAAAATGGGAAAAAATTATGCGAATACTAAGGGGAACATTCCTGACTCCTAGGACACAGTATTCTCATCTGAGGGCATCCCCTTGGCCTGTCCCCCATTTCTGTTCAAGTTAAGTGTTACCAAGATAAATTTCTCCTCAACCTGGAGTGAACATTTGGCTCCATGGAGCCCCCATGTAGGTATGTCACGCTGAAGGGTATTTCTTTGCACTGTGCATCTCATCTGCACTGTTTGTCTACAAGAGGAGTCCTTGTTTTGAGTCCCAATTCTTCAAAACCCTGCTTGCGACCTACAGCTACCAAGTCCCATAGTGTTAGGCCTGGAATACACTAAGCTCATATTACCTTCCTGCTGTGATAATGAAAAGCTACGACCAACAAGAAGGCAGATTAAGAAAAACTGCCCTGTGAAATGCTTCCTTTGAAGAGCACTAAACTACCCTACGTGAAACTAAAGGGAGTTACTTAATCTCTGTACGCCTCAGTGTCCTCAACAGTAAAATGATGAATATATTTCATAAGGATGACAGGCTTAAATGAAAGTGTTTGTAAAGAGGACCATGTCCACTATGCGTTGTGTTAATTAAACACTAGCTTTAAAACTTGTAACTTTCAGCTTTAAATCAAGTGATCTACTATAGCAGATCTCCCCAGTAACTTCAGTCTAACCGTAAGCCTCTGATGACAACCAAGAGAACCTAGATACTGCAAGGGCCACTGGGTTTTCTCTTGGCCCCATCCTCTCAGGCTTCTAGTTCCTGATCTCATGGTCTTAGATGGAGTCCTTCTGACCAATATATTCAGTCATTTCAAAAATTCTCGGAGCATGAGTAAGACTGGGTGTGTGTTTGGGTTGAAGGAAGGGATAAGTGACAAGAAAGAGTGTGTGTGTGTGAGTGAGTGAGTGTGTGTGTGTGTGTGTGTGTGTGTGTGTTTTGAAGTGACAACTAAGGATGGCTGAAGACGAAGTCAGCTCTGTGGTAGATGGTGTAGGGAAAAGGAACCCAATTTTGTACACAGAAAAACTGAATTGAATGAAACACTACATTACGCAGGACCTGATTTCTTAAAAAAAAAAAAACTGAAGAATGTCAAGATGGTTTTCTAGGATCTGACCCACTTCCCCAGAAACTTGCTAAATTAGAGACCAGTCCTTTCCTACCCACTGTCAGCAGCCAGATAGACCCAGTAGCTTAAAAATAAAGGGAAGGAACTTCCCTGGTGGTCCAGTGGTTAAGACTCCACGCTCCCAATACAGGGGCCCTGGGTTCGATTCCTAGTCAGGGAACTAGATCCCACATGCCACAACAAAGAACCCCCATGCTGCAACTAAGAGCCCGCATGCTGCAAGTGAAAAAAGATCTCACGTGCTGCAATGAGGATTCCACACACAGCAATGAAGATCCCACATGCCGCAACTAAGACCCGGCACACCCAAATAAATAAATATTTTTTTAAAATAAAATAAAGAGAAAAGAAATAGAGGAATAAGAAGAAAAAAAGTGAAGTCAGGGGATTAAAGAATGTATAGAAAACATGGAGTATTAGAATTTCCCCAAAAATAGAGATGAGCAGGGCTTTGTTCAAAGAAGGTGGGGAAACCTGAAGAGGAAAAAAGCTTGAAGAAAATAGAGCCCATAAATGGGCAGCACTCAAAAAAGCTGACCCATTATGTGGTTCTCCACTTACAATGACCAGAAAACAGTGAAACCAACTGATGAAACTTGCACATAAGCTTTCCACTTTATATTTCAAATTCTCTTATATGCAATGAGTATAAAGAAATAATATACACATAAAAGGTTTGCTGTTGTTGTTGTTGTTATTACTATTGTATTTTAACTAATCTAAGTGTTCCAGTATTAGTCTTCAGCTGGCTAACATACATATTCCTAACCACTTAAGTAATGATTTTTTTTAGGTGGATTTCTCAACTATCATCCCAAAGATGTCTTCTCTATCTTGGATCACTCTTCCACCCTTCTTTGCAAAGCTCAGGGGTTTCCCAGATCACTAGCACTTAACACACTGTATACTAATTTGTTTTAGTGTGTGAATGATTGCCCTAGAGGAAGTGGAACCCATGAGGGCCCATCCACCATCTTGCATTTCTGTATCCCACTCAATGATTACTGACTTAATCACACCACTATCATTCCAAGTCCAACTGTAAAAACAGAAATAAGTTTACATACAATAAACATTTCACTTTATACTGATAGGCTCAAAGAGGTGATTTTGGGTAAAGATTCATTATAGCAAACAAATGACTGGAAAGTTCTACATATAACTGAAGAGCTAGGGCAGTGACTCTCACCTTGGAAACTCGTTAAGGTGCAGGTCCCCAGGCTCCCACCCCCACCAAGGTTCTTATTCTGTAATGAAGCTGAGGAAACTACCTTTTTACCAAGCTAACCAGGCAATCCAGATGCAAGTGGTTCATAAACTGACTCTGAGAAACAGTAGTTTATACCCAGTGCTGCTGTTGGTGTGGCAGCTAGGAATGATGCTCAGAGGAAATCCTGCAACATACAGGTGTAATGTCTGTTTACACACCATTCACTCTGTGTAATGAGAGGTTCTGCAATGTGGGCTGAGTGATGAGATGCCCTTATCACTGATCTCTTTGGGGGATAAGCAGCAATAAATTTCATGTCCCATTATCCTTCCCTGCCAAAAACATCCTAACCATCTCAATAAAATCCACCTGACTTGAAAGTTGCCCACTGAAACCAGCTATAACCAACCAATGACCTCGTACTATTTAGGCCTAACAGATCAGCTGCTACTTAGAGCAGTAGTTAGGGAGGGTCAAGTAGAAGGAATTCGGTGCAGTTCCTGACAAAAGAATGGATTGACTAAAGAAACAAGCATGAAATGTCGCTGCCATCCTATCTCACCCTCTCACCCCTGGGCTGTCAAGGCCTCACCAACCTTTATACCCAGTCTCCACTTAGGAAAATCCTACCCTTTCCCAAATGCTGACAGCTCAGCAATTTCTGACCCCTTTGCCCATGCTGAGCACATAGGAAAAGAACGCTGAAAAGGGTTGCACCCAAAAGCGATCCTTCTCCTCTGTTATCCCAAAGTACATTTTGTATCTCATAAAAGTGCTTTGCACTGTGCCCCGCGTCCATTATTTGTGTACATGTTGCCCTCTCTTCTAGATCATGAGCTCCTGTAGGGAAGAAATATCATTTTAAACTTTTCTGTATTCCACTCAGCTCAGGGCCTTGCTCACAGCTGCTTAAGTGGAATGGGAAAACGTATCCAAGTCTCCACTGACTTTGGAAATACAGCTTGTTCTGATGCAGGAGACTATCTGTACCTGGCATACGTGTATGTCCAGACCTGAGGGACTGTTTTTCAGGTTGACTTGTATGGACTCATTACAGACAGCTCAAACATCAATTTGGCTTTTCCTAAATTCTGCAGCTCAAGAAGGCAGTCTCCATATTCATTTTAACAAATTCCATCATTAAAAAAATATATATGAAAATTTGTCCTTTCCCTCTCTCCAGGCAGGCTTGGTATAACACGCAACTTTGCAATCCCTTAGAAATAACACTGCAGTAGTAGCCACCCCCAAAACTATAAATATTTTCCCTTTCTTTCAATATATTTAACCATGTATGAAATCTAAAATCTAATTGAATAAATTTATCTTCAAAAGGATGTTATCTATATTTGTCAAAACTGAAAATACACATACTCTTTGACCTATAGGATCACCTACAAGAATTTATATTATAGAACTACTAGCACACGTGGAGCATCATATGTTCAAGGTTACCAAATGAAGCATTATTTTAATAGCAAAAATGTTAAATCAACAGGGTTCTAACTAAATAATGGTACATCTTTATTTAACACAAATACAGTATTCAGTACAAACAGAATACTATATACTGAAAGAAGAGAAACAATGTATGTAACTTCTAAAACAGAAAGGAAAAAAGAAAATTAGGAAAATTGGATCAATCCAGTATATGGCAAGAAAGGAGAGAAAAGAATGCAAAGAAATGGTAATCACAGGAAGGGGTATATGAATGAAAACCTATTTCTTAAAAGACAATAATTCCAAAACTGGATTTGAAAAGAAAATAACAGTTTTATGCTGTTTATAAAAGAAAGACTTAAAACATTAACAACATTTAAAAAGTTGAAAAGGGAAAGAAAAATGTATACCATATAAACACTAACAAAAATCGAATGTAAAAATAGAACCAGATTAAGAAAAAATAGATTGAGGAAACCAGATTAAGGGGGAAAAGCATTATTAGGGATACAGAGGATCCTTATTTACTGATAAAAAAGAAACAATTTGCCACCAAGTTATAAAAATTCCAAACCAGAATATATAATGCTAACAAAATAGTGTCAAAATAAAATAAGCAAATATAAATTGTCAAATCCACAATCATTGTAGGAGAATAGATTTAAGGTAGAGAAAACAAACAAAAAAGAAGATTCCTATGTGCTTTTTTAAAGAGAAAACCTAAAATATAATAATATGAAAAGTTAAAAGGAATGGAAAAATATTTACAACTAACCTAAAGAAATCTCATGTAGAAGTATCAGTATCAACCAGAGGGCAGACAGCAGAAGCAAGAAGAACTACAATCCTGCAGCCTGTGGAACAAAAACCACACTCACAGAAAGATAGACAAGATGAAAAGGCAGAAGGCTATGTACCAGATGAAGGAACAAGATAAAACCCCAGAAAAACAACGAAAACGAAGTGGAGACAGGCAACCTTCCAGAAAAAGAATTCAGAAAAATGATAGTGAAGATGATCCAGGACCTTAGAAAAATAATGGAGGCAAAGATCGAGAAGATGCAAGAAATGTTTAAAAAAGACCTACAAGAATTAAACAACAAACAAACAGAGATGAACAATACAATAACTGAAATGAAAACTACACTAGAAGGAATGAATAGCAGAATAACTAAGGCAGCAGAACAGATAAATGACCCAGAAGACAGAATGGTAGAATTCACTGTTGTGGAACAGAATAAAGAAAAAAGAATGAAAAGAAATGAAGACAGACTAAGAGACCACTGGGACAACATTAAACGTAACAATATTCGCATTATAGGGGTCCCAGAAGGAGAAGAGAGAAAGAACCCGAGAAAATATTTAAAGAGATTATAGTCGAAAACTTCCCTAACGTGGGAAAGAAAATAGCCACCCAAGTCCAGGAAGCACAGAGAGTCCTATATAGGATAAACACAAGGAGAAACATGCTGAGACACATAGTAATCAAACTGGCAAAAATTAAAAACAAAGAAAAATTATTGAAAGCAGCAAGGGAAAAATGACAAATAACATACAAGGGAACTCCCATAAGGTTAACAGCTCTTTTCTCAGCAGAAACTCTACAAGCCAGAAGGGAGTAGCATGACATATTTAAAGTGATGAAAGGGAAGAACCTACAACCAAGATTACTCTACCCGGCAAGGATCTCATTCAGATTTGATGGAGAAATCAAAAGCTTTACAGACAAGCAAAAGCTAAGAGAATTCAGCTCCACCAAATCAGCTCTACAACAAATGCTAAAGGAACTTCTCTAAGTGGGAAACACAAGAGAAGAAAAGGACCTACAAAAACAAACCCAAAACAAGTAAGAAAGTGTTCATAGGAACATACATATCAATAATTACCTTAAATGTGAATGGATTAAAGGCTCCAACCAAAAGACACAGGCTCGCTGAATGGATACAAAAACAAGACCCATATATATGCTGTCTACAAGAGACCCACTTCAGACCGAGGGACACATACAGACTGAAAGTGAGGGGATGGAAAAACATATTCCATGCAAATGGAAGTCAAAAGAAAGCTGGAGTAGCAATATTCATATCCGATAAAATAGACTTTAAAATAAAGAATGTTACAAGAGACAAGGAAGGACACTACATAATAATCAAGGGATCAACCACAAAGAAGATACAGCAATTATGAATATATATGCACCCAACATAGGAGCACCTCAATACATAAGGCAACTGCTAACAGCTATAAAAGAGGAAATTGACAGTAACACAATAGTAGTGGGGGACTTTAACACCTCACTTACACCAATGGACAGATCATCCTAACAGAAAATTAATAAGGAAACACAAGCTTTAAATGACACAATAGACCAGATACAGTTAATTGATATTTATAGGACATTCCATCCAAAACCAGATTACACTTTCTTCTAAGTGCGCACAGAACATTCTCCAGGATAGATAACATCTTGGATCACAAATCAAGCCTCAGTAAATTTAAGAAAACTTAAATCATATCAAGCATCTTTTCTGACCACAAGGCTATGAGATTAGGAATCAATTACAAGGAAAAAAACGTAAAAAACACAAACACATGGAGGCTAAACAATACGTTACTAAATAACCAAGAGATCATTGAAGAAATCAAAGAGGAAATCAAAAAATACCTAGAGACAAATGACAATGAAAACACGATGATCCAAAACCTATGGGATGCAGCAAAAGCAGTTCTAAGAGGGAAGTTTATAGCAATACAAGCCTACCTCAAGAAACAAGAAAAATCTCAAATAAACAATCTAACCTTACACCTAAAGGAACTAGAGAAAGAAGAACAAACAAAACCAAAAGTTAGTAGGAGGAAAGAAATCATAAAGATCAGAGCAGAAATAAATGAAATAGAAACAAAGAAAACAATAGCAAAGATCAATAAAACTAAAAGCTGGTTCTTTGAGAAGGTAAACAAAATTAATAAACCATTAGCCAGACTCATCAAGAAAAACAGGGAGAGGACTCAAATCCATAAAATTAGAAGTGAAAAAGGAGAAGTTACAACAGACACTGCAGAAATACAAAGCATCCTAAGAGACCACTACAAGCAACTCTATGCCAATAAAATGGACAACCTGGACGAAATGGACAAATTCTTAGAAAGGTATAACCTTCCAAGACTGAACCAGGAAGAAATAGAAAATATGAACAGACCAATCACAAGTAATGAAATTGAAACTGTGATTAAAAATCTTCCAACAAACAAAAGTCTAGGACCAGATGCCTTCACAGGTGAATTCTATCAAACATTTAGAGAAGAGCTAACACCCATCCTTCTCAAACTCTTCCAAAACACTGCAGAGGAAGGACCATTCCCAAACTCATTCTATGAGGCCACTGTCACCCTGATACCAAAACCAGACAAAGATACACAAAAAAAGAAAATTATAGACCAATAGCACTGATGAATATAGATGCAAAAATCCTCAACAAACTACTCGCAAACAGAATCCAACAACACATTAAAAGGATCATACACCATGATCAAGTGGGATTTATCCCAGGGATGCAAGGATTCTTCAATATACACATATCAATAAATGTGATACACCATATTAACAAATTGAAGAATAAAAACCATATGATCCTCTCAATAGATGCAGAAAAAGCTTTTGACAAAATTCAACACCATTTATGATAAAAACTTTCCAGAAGGTGGGCATAGAGGGAAACTACCTCAACATAATAAAGGCCATATATGACAAACCCACAGCAAACATCACTCTCAATGGTGAAAAACTGAAAGCATTTCCTCTAAGATCAGGAACAAGACAAGGATGTCCACTCTCACCACTATTATTCAACACAGTTTTGGAAGTCCTAGCCACAGCAATCTGAGCAGAAAAAGAAATAAAAGGAATACAAATTGGAAAAGAAGAAGTAAAACTGTCACTGTTTGCAGATGACATGATACTATACATAGAGCATCCTAAAGATGTCACCAGAAAACTACTAGAGCTAATCAATGAATTTGGTAAAGTTGCAGGATACAAAATTAATGCACAGAAATCTCTTGCATTCCTATACACTAATGATGAAAAATCTGAAAGAGAAATTAAGGAAACACTCCCATTTACCATCGCAACAAAAAGAATAAAATACCTAGGAATAAACCTATCTAAGGAGACAAAAGACCTGTATGCAGAAAACAATAAGACACTGATGAAAGAAATTAAAGATGATACAAACAGATGGAGAGATATACCATGTTCTTGAATTGGAAGAATCAACATTGTGAAAATAACTATACTACCCAAAGCAATCTAGAGATTGAATGCAATCCCTATCAAATTACCAATGGCATTTTTTACAGAACTAGAACAAAAAATCTTAAAATTTGGACAGAGACACAAAAGACCCCGGATAGCCAAAGCAGTCTTGAGGGGGAAAAACAGAGCTGGAGGAATCAGACTTCCTGACTTCAGACTATACTACAAAGCTACAGTAATCAAGACAAAATTGTATTGGCATAAAAACAGAGATATAGATCAATGGAACAGGATAGAAAGCCCAGAGATAAACCCACTGACCTATGGTCAACTAATCTAATGCAAAGGAGGCAAGGATATACAATGGAGAAAAGACAGTCTCTTCAGTAAGTGGTGCTTGGAAAACTGGACAGCAACATGTAAAAGAATGAATTTAGAACACTCCCTAACATCATACACAAAAATAAACTCAAAATGGATTAGAGACCTAAATGTAAGACCAGACACTATAAATCTCTTAGAGGAAAACATAGGAAGTACCCTCTTTGACAAAAATCACAGCAAGATCTTTTTTGATCCACCTTCTAGAGTAATGGAAATAAAAACAAAAATAAACGAATGGGACCTAATGAAACTTAAAAGCTTCTGCAAAGCACAGGAAACTACAAACAAGACGAAAAGAAAACCCTCAGAATGGGAGGAAATATTTGCAAACGAATCAACGGACAAAGGATTAATCTCCAAAATATATAAACAGCTCATGCAGCTCAATATCAAAAAAACAAACAACCCAATCCAAAAATGGGCAGAAGACCTAAATAGACATTTCTCCAAAGAAGACATACAGATGACCAAGAAGCACATGAAAAGCTGCTCAACATCACTAATTATTAGAGAAATGCAAGTCAAAACTACAATGAGGTATCACCTCACACCAGTTAGAATGGGCATCATCAGAAAATCTACAAACAACAAATGCTGGAGAGGGTGTGGAGAAAAGGGAACCCTCTTGCACTGTTGGTGGGAATGTAAATTGATACAGCCACTGTGGAGAACAGTATGGAGGTTCCTTAAAAAACTATAAATAGAGCTACCATATGACCCAGCAATCCCACTCCTGGGCATATACCCAGAGAAAACCATAATTCAAAAAGACACATGCACCCCAATGTTCATTGCAGCACTATTTACAATAGCCAGGTCATGGAAGCAACCTAAATGTCCATCGACATATGAATGGACAAAGAAGATATGGTATATATAGACAATGGAATATTGATCAGCCATAAAAAGGAACGAAATTGGGTCATTTGTAGAGACGTGGATGGATCTAGAGACTGTCATACAGAGTGAAGTAAGTCAGAAAGAGAAAAACAAATATCATATATTAACGCATATATGTGGAACCTAGAAAAATGGTACAGATGAACCTATTTGCAGGGCAGAAATACAGACACAGATGTAGAGAACAAACGTATGGACACCAAGGGGGGAAAATGGCGGGTGGTGGTGGTGGTGGGATCAATTGGGAGATTGGGATTGACATGTATACACTAATATGTATAAAATGGATAACTAATAAGAACCTTCTGTATAAAAAAATAAAATAAAATTCAAACAAAAAAAGAAGTATTGGTATCAGAAAAACAGATTTTCAGACTAGCACTCAGAAGTTGACACGCTGATCCAACAACCATCAAAATTTTGAAATAAAAAATAAGAATTCACCATACCATAAATTAAAATGTGTTATAAAGCTGTAATAATTAAAACTGTGTGACAGTGGTGCAGGGATAGACAAATGGACAAGCAAGGTGCACCCAGGCATTTAAAGGAATCTGATACATGTATGATATAACCTCTAAGAGTAGGAAGAAAATAAATGGTACAGAATAACTGACTATCCATGTGGGGGTGGAGAGGATTCAAAATTAGATCCCTTCCCTCACTCTATATGCAAAATTAAATGTCAAATAAATGACACAATATGAAAAGACTTTAAAATGTTAAAAAATACAAAAGAATACCTTATAACTTCAAGTTAGGGAAGGCTTTTTAAGATTTCCTAAACACATATAAATCAGAAAGAAAAAGATGAGTAATTCTGACCACACAGAGACAGCATCAACAAAGTTAAAAGATAAGCCAGGCTAAAGATATTTGCAGTGACAAAGGTTTTTCTGAAAATATAAAGCACTCGTATTAAAAGGAACAAAGAGGGGACTTCCCTGGTGGTGCAGTCGTTAAGAATCTGCCTGCCAGTGCAGGGGACATGGGTTCGAGCCCTGGCCGGGGAAGATCCCACATGTCACACAGCAACTAAGCCTGTGCGCCACAACTACTGACCCTGCACTCTAGAGCCCACGAGCCACAACTACTGAGCCCACGTGCCACAACTACTGCAGCTTGCTTGCCTAGAGCCTGTGCCCCTCAACAAAGAGAAGCCACAGCAAAGAGAAGCCCACGCACCACCACAAAGAGTAGGCCCCGCTCGCCGCAACTAGAGAAAGTCCGTGCCCAGCAACGAAGACCCAACGCAGCCAATAAATAAATAAATAATTTTATTAAAAGAAATAATAAAAAAAAATAAAAGGATCAAAGATCCAATAAAAAAATAAATAAATGGGGCAAAGCCTTAAACTGGTAACTCACAGAAGAGGAAATCTTATTGGATACTAAACAAAGGGAGAAATGCTCATTGTCACTATATGCTCAGTATTGAACAAATTAATTTAATTAGATAGGATCATGCATATCCAACCGACCAAATATTTGAATGTCTGACAATGACAAGTATTTGCGAGGGAGTAGGGAAACAGGAACTATCAGACTACTAATAGGGAGTAAACTGGTACAACTATTGTGGTGACTAACAATATTTAGTAGAGTTGAAGATGCATGTTCTACTTCTAGGTATGTACCCTAGAGATACTGTCAAATGTGTACACAAAGAAACATAAACAAGAGTATTTTCTGCAGTACTGTTTATAATACTAAAAAGTCAAGACCAACCTCAATGATCAATAAGAGAATGAACTAATTGTGGGATTAATCATACAAATGGGATACTATATACTCCTACAGGTATTAACCAGCTCAGCACAAGTACTAGCTCTACATGTATCAACATGTTAAATGTGAACACACAATACTGAGCAACGGAAGCAAATTTCAAAAGGATATGCATATCATGAAACCAATTATGTTTAGTATAAAATACAGAGAATAATATACATTGCAAATCATGAATGGTAAGGATATGCAGAAAAAAAGGACAGTAGTTCTTCTTGGAAATGACATGAGGAAAACTTTCAACGGATAGAAAGCTTTTTCTTTATTTAAAAACGAAAGGAAGAAGGTTAACAGTGGTTAATTTGGATAGTGGCTATATGTCAACATTCTTGGTTGCAAACAAGATCTGCTCTACTAGTTCAAGCAAAAAACAAATGGCTCACAAGGCTCAGAGATCAGGTTACAGGACTCAAAGAAATGCCCATTATTACAGCACAGAGCAGCAGCAGGGAGAAAACCATTGAGCACAGCCCCACACCTTGTACCACGACACGGGACGCTCCGCCGCTGCTGCCTTAAAAGCCACATGTCACTGTTCCCCTCAACAAACTGGATCCCGTGTGCCATGGTCTTCACAGCATCACTTTCAAATTTCACACAGGTGTGTCTAACTAGTGAGCCTAGGACGCCTGTCTGGGCCCTGACTGCAAGGAAGGTTTGGAAACTAAGTTTCACTCTCCACTTGGTAAGATACATAAAGGGGGAAGTCATCAAACAGTGGATGTTCAAGCAGGGCTAGGTGCCCAAAAAGCATGAAAAATGTCCATCCAAATAAGGGTTTGTTAAATTATTTTTTGTAAGCTCAAAATATTTCACAATTTTTTAAAAGAAAAAGAAATTCAAAGTATAAATCCACAGACAACAAAGGGGATGGGAGAGGAAAACAGCAGCAGACAAGAAATTTCGCCCAGTTGCTAAAAGATGGACAGTGGAGTGACCAATGCAACAGTAGAGGATGTCACCGCCTAGAATACATGCAGGAGTCCAGCAGAAGACAGCCAACCTGCCCAGTTGGCCTGGAGAAGCTCAAAGATGGTGGAAGACAGAAGACAGAAGAGGGGCTAAAGAGAATGGGATCAACTAAAGGTCTATATACAAACCAGTTGATCTCTACTCCATACCCCCTACCTCCAAATACAGAAGGACCTGAATCCAGATATTTGCCCACAGGTAAGATACTGGAGGGATCTCATAAAATAAAAGAACAGTCTGGGGAGAACGAGACTAGTCATTATAGAAACCAGTCACCAAGACTGACAATCTCTTCATTCTAGCATTAGAAAATCCCCATCATAACAGCCAGCTTCACCTACTTATCTTGAGAAGCCAAACCTCGTCCATACCACAGAGCCACCACTCAACCTCCCTACAGCCGCATTATCAACTAAAACTAACAACCAACAATCGCTAGATTTGAAAAAAAAAAAAAAAAAGCCTGAAACATGAAAGACTGAGATAAGCAAAAAATCCAACTCTAGAGGAACGAGATCATTCAGGGACTAGGAAATAGATGAATGAACAAATCAATGACTATAACTCTATTAGTATGTTCAGAAAGATTCACAAATACATACTATAACTGTTAAACATGAACAAGAGAGTGGTACATAAGAGCACGTCAGTGAAAGCACCTGGGTCCAAATTCCAGCTTTGCTACTTGCCAGTTCTATGCTCCCCAGTTTCCTCATTTACAAAATGGAAACACCGTCTCAACAGGTTGTTGTGAGGATTAAATAAGAGACTCCATGTGAAAAGCTCAGCACGATGGCCAGTATATAGGAAATACTCAGTTACTCAGTAAATAGTCAGTTAATCCATCCACAAACACTTGCCACTTGCCACAATGTTGTTTACTGCATCACTGTTGACAACAGTGAAAAATGGAAACTAGGATGGTCCTATTTATGTTTGTAAAAGATGGCATTTGTATTTGTGCATATATGTTTATACATGTACAAAAAAGGACTGAAAGGAGAAAACAGGCCAAAGTGTTACATTCGGGGAGAGGAGGAGACAGGGTTGTTTCTGTGTAAAATTTTTATTGTGTTATCCTTTAGAAAAAGGAAAAAGTAAACATCAGTATACATCTTAGGGAGAAAAAGACAAAAAGCACACACAAACATTACATAGAAAACTTTTATTTTAATTTACTACACATATCTAAATTTGAGGAAGTTACTAGGCAGATGCACTTTCCTCTGTAGGCTGAGTTTGATCTTCAGGTACCTGTAAAAACATAAATAGCTTTACTTTTCTAATAAACACTTTTAGTTTTACCCTTCACCCACCATTTAAAATCACTGCACAGCCTTTCTCTTATAATGACCCTGTCTTTGTCTTTCTCCTTCAATAGTAATTATTATAGAAAGTTAAGTAGAAAGAGAAGAAAACTTACAAGACCAAGTTCCCAATATAAATTACCAAGTACAACAATTCCATTAAAAATACACTGAGGCATATATCTAGGCTTCTCAAGATGGTCATTTTATTTTTCATCTATAAAATGAAATCATTAGTTTAAGAAAAATATCAGCAGTGCTGCAACAAGGTATTTTAAATCAATCTATCTTGTTGAAAAAAATCAATAATTCTACTTTGAATACAGTATAATACAGGTTTAGTAGAAACAGATATCTGTATGTTAATATTTCTATTATATGTCACTCAGACATAGCAAACAAACAGAGCTAAACTGTATCCCTCATCACCCCCAAAACCTGCCCTACTTCCTGCATTATCTATTTCAGTGAACGGCTCTATCCAGGTGCCCAAGCCTGGCATGAGAGAATCCACAGTTCTCTTACCTGCATATTTAATCAACAGTCCTATTAGTCCCACCTAAGTAACTCTCACAGCCATTTTCACTGCTCTGCCGGAACTTCAGGATCTCATCATCTACTATGGCTTAAGTCACAGTTATCTTCCATGCTGCCCCCAGAATGAGCTTTTACACAGGAATAGTTTACCAATAGGTCACTTCCTTATTCAAATTCTCCAGTTACCTGTCATTTCCTTATTCAAATTCTCCAGTTACCTCCAATCACCTTCAGGAGGGGAATGCAAATTCCACATCATGGAAGACAAGCCCCTCATATTCTATTTCCAACAAACTAATCTGGACTCATCACCCACCCTACATGTGACTGTACATCCAGATTCATCTTACATTCACCACACACTCCATTCCTCCACACCTCTTAGGCGAGTAGCTTAAAACCAGCTTAAGAAACATCAATTCCTGGGAAGCTTCCTTAACCAACCCCTCCCAGCTTGGTTTGGGTCCTTCTCTTCTTTATGCCAGAGCCCAACATGTACACCTGAATTGTCTGCTTCTAAGTCTAGTTATCCTGTTCAAGTAACTTCCTTGAGGACAGCAAGAAGATTGTGTTCATTACTATACCCACTGTTGCTGGCACATAACAAACATTCAATGAGTCTGTGTAGTTAAATCAATGAAGCATATGTTTAACCTACTCCCTTTAGACGAGCAAACAAACAGTGGAAGAAGGAAACTGAACCAAAATAAATGTTGCAAAAACAGCTACTCACTGATTTCTACTAGATACTACTCTAGGTTACTGTCTCTACTATTTTTCTACATTTCTTATAGACTCATTTTTTTCTCTAGTTTCTTAATCTAAAATGGACATTGTGACCAACCAAAGAGACAAAGTTACTCTCCCTATTCAAAAACACTTTCTTCTCATGAGAAAAAGAAAATTTATATCACCTTTACACAAAAACATTATAGCTAAGTGCCTAAATAGTGAATTCTATCTGTAAAGTCATTGATAAAGACTAGGTTTACACATCATCATGCAAAATAATCACTAAAAATGTATTGGGTAATCCCCCATATGCCGAGTGCTGTGTTCAAACTCTGGCATTACACATAGTATACAACCAACCCTGAATGGGTTAACACAATGTAAATGTACTAGCAAAAATAATCAGAAAACAATATGAGGAGGGATACAATCAAGCAGAGATTGCAGGGATGGATATTTGTTCAGAGATTACTCTGAGAATGTTACATGGAGAAGGTACGATTTGGACAAGGTCTTGCAGAATGAGTAGGATGTAAACAGACAGGAGGAGGATGGGAAACAGAGTCTAGACATAACTGTCATAAAGAAACAAACTTGAGCATAAGTTTGAGTTAACAATATGCAATACGTATTTGAAAGTTGCTAAGAGAGATTTTAAACCTTCTCATCATAAAAAAAAAGCTAACTCTCTGAGATCATGGATGTGTTAACTAACCTTATTGTGTTAAACATTTTGCAATACATAGATATAACAAATCATTACACAGTATATCTTAAAATTACACAATGCTGTATGGCAACTGTATTTCAATAAAGCTGGAAAAAAATGAAGTGACAGAAGAACGTAAACTAAAACAAAGAAACAAGAAAGTAAGTTTGATGTGTACTTGTAAGCTTGACTAGAGTGGAAACTTAGGGTAATGAGGAAGGGTTCATGAGGCCAGGTTACACAGGAGAGCTATCAGATAATGTAAGTAAAAAGTTAACACTTAGTCTCTGAAAGAGTGAACAGGGATGATCGTGGTCAAGAAATATAATCATTCCTATTTGTGAAATCTAGATGCTAGTGACACAGAATAAACGACAGTAGCACAAGTATTCAAATTTGGTTCTTCAGGACATTTGAATATTTAATATGTCAACTGTCGAGGCAGCTTTAACTCATATCTGGCAAATCTTTAAATGTTCATTAAGTTTACCAAAAAATTATCAAGACCTAATTAACACCATTACAACCATTAAGAACTACAACTACTATACAGTAATATTCTTATTTTTCTTCAAGTTCTACAATATCATTCCCATGATACTAACAAATAAAAATGAAAAGAATTGCCAAATAACAAGTTTTCTCTTGCCAAAATACTAACAGGGTCAACAACCACAATACCGCTTTAGCTATTTAGACAACTAATTACTTTTTTCTTTCTTTCTCTTTTCTTTTTTCTTTATTATTTTGTTGTTGTGGTAGTAGTGGTTGCTTAATTTCAAGGAAAATTTCTTCATAGAAATGTACTCACCTGTTGTCAAAAACACCATTTTCCGAGACCTTTCCAATAGTTTATTCCATATCGTAAAATGTGCCTTGAGAAGAAAAGATTTACTATAAGTTATATAAAGCACAAAAGTTACAATAGAAGAGGCTGAGTCTTTACATAGGTTTTAAACAAAACAAATACATAAAAAGTTAGGCAGTACTAATGAGGCGAAGTGGTTCCAAAAGTGAGTTCAAGTAGGGAAAAAGGGTACATACTATACAGAGCAGCTGCTTTGTTTAGCATTTAAGAAAAGAAGACTTAAGGACTGAATATGCCATTCTTCCTCTTTGTCCTTCTTAATCATTACCACCGTAGAACACGTTCCTTCTAATGGGAAGCAAAAATCTGTCCCACTTTTCCACCCGTTCTTTTCTTAAATAGCCAATTCCAACATGCTAGTGGTCATTCTTCAAATCACAAGCAAGCACAAGGAAAGGTTCATTAAGAATCAACTGTGACACAAGAGGGAGGGGATGTGGGGATATATGTGTACGTATAGCTGATTCACTTTGTTATACAGCAGAAACTAACACAACATTGTAAAACAATTATACTCCAATAAAGATGTTAAAAAAAAAAAAAACAACTGTGACATCTCACACTGAAAGAGCAGACCTAGAGGATTTAGTAAATTACCCTAAAGAACAAGTAAAAACTAATGAAGACAACAGTAAAGTTATAGAACCACTTTCCTTAATTCTTAACAATCTTATGTAGCAGAGGATTATCAGAATGCATAAATGAAAAATGCAAGGTGCAAAACGACCACATCAATGTTACTAACTCAGTTGAAGGTGATACTGAGGGATATGGGTGGGTCAGGGACTATTTCAAACTGGATGAGCTGGTAAAATCTGTAATAAAAGGTAAAATTACTAAATATGTACATGCAAACCTTCTGGAGGAAGAGCAGCATGGTATGTTAAAGGGAAAACCATACCTGGCTCAGGCAGAATGAGCAGCAGGTGGGAGACTTTAAGGTGTGAGTGGAATATAACGGGTAACGGAGAAAGCGGTATGAGATGCAGTCAGAGAGAGAGAGGCAGGAGCCACACAACGTAGGGCTTTGTGAGACAGAGTGAAGGGTTGGCATTTGTTCATGGGAAGCCACTGGAACGTCTGGGGCAGAGGAACTGCATGATCTGATTTGTATATTAAAAGCTTCGTTTTGGCTACTCAGCAGAGAATGTGCTGTAGGGGGCAAGAATGAAAGCAAAGAAGGGGAGTGAAGAGAAAGAGCGACAGGGATGAGGGAAGCAGTAGTGGATGAGCTGCTATGCCGTGGATGCATTCGGAATATGTTTTAGGGTTAAGAGTTGAAAGGACTTGCTGGTGGATGGGATGTGGCATGGCTATGAGGGAAACAGAGAATCAAGGATTACCTCAAACAGCCGGCTAGACGACAGTATCATTCACTGAAATGGAAAAAGCTAGGAAAGGAAGGTGTGTGGAAAAAACATGTAAAGGACACGTATGGTAAAAACTAAAAAATGCTGATGAAAGGGATGAAAGAAGATTTAAATAAATGAAAAGATATATTGTGTTCATAGATTGGAAGGCTCAATGCAGTAAAGACATCAATTCCCCCCAAACTGATATACAGGTTTAATAAAATTTCTATCAAAATCCCAGCAAAGGAGAACCATTGAAGATGGCGGAAAAGTAAGACACGGAGATCACCTTCCTCCCCACAAATACATCAGAAATACATCTACATGTGGAACAACTCCTACAGAACACCTACTGAATGCTGGCAGAAGACCTCAGACTTCCCAAAAGACAAGAAACTCCCCACGTACTGGGGTAGGGCAAAAGAAAAAAGAAAATCACAGCAAGATTTATTGATAGAAAAAAGATTACCCTAAAGTTAAATGGAAAGGCAATGGATCTAGAATAGCTAAAACAATTTTTATAACAAATAATAACATGGGAGGAATTATTCTACCTCATTTTAAGACCTATTAAAGCTATAGTAATCAAGATTGTGTGATATCTGGAAGAGACACATAAATCAATGGAACACAATTGAGAACCCAGAAATAGACCCACACATATACGACCACTGATTTTTAACAACAGTACAAAAGCAACTCAACAAAGGAAGGATAGCCTTTTCAACAAATGGTACTGGAGAAGTTTGACAAGTATAGGGAAAAAGAAAACAAGGAACCTCATCCTAAATCTCACACCTTATACAAAATTTAACTCAAAATAAACTACAAACTTAAATATAAAACTTTTAGGAAGAACAATAGGGGAGAATCTTTGGGATCTAGGGCTGGGCATTTAATTCTTAGAATTGACACCAAAAGTATGATCCATAAAGGGAAAAACTGATAACCGGACTTCATCAAAATTAAAAACTGCTACCTGTTTTTAATTGAAAAGACAAGCTACAGACAGAAAGAAAATATTTGCAAACTACATATCTAGCAAAGAACTAGTATCCAGAATATCAAAAAAACAAAAAAAAAAAACTCTCAAAACAACAGTAAAAAAGCAAACAATCCAATTAGAATGTGGGCAAAAAAGAAAAACAGACATTTCATCAAAAAAAGATACAGATGGCAAGTAAGCCCATGAAAAGATGTTCAACATAACTGGCCAGTAGGGAAATGCAAATTAAAATTAAATAAGAAACCACTACAAACCCATCAGAATAGCTAAAATAAAAATTACTGACAACATCAAGTGCTGACAAGGATTAGAAAAACTGATTATTCACACACTGCTGGTGGGAACAGAAACTGGAACTTAGCTTGGTAGTTTCCTAAAAAACTAAACATGCCCCTGCCATATGACCCAGCAATTGCACTCCTGGGCATTTATCCCAAAGAAATGAAAACATTTATTCACAAAAACCTACACACCAATGTTTACTGCAGCTTTATTCAGAATAGCTTTATTCAAAGTAGCCAGAAGCAACCCAAATATCCTTTAACACGTGAACGGCTAAACAAACTGTGGTATATCCACACCAAGGAATACCACTAAGCAATTAAAAGGAACAATTTTTTTTTCTGTTTTTTTTGTTTTGTTTTTTTTATTTATTTATTTATTTTTATTTTTGGCTGCCTTGGGTCTTTGTTGCTGCACATGGGCGTTCTCTAGTTGTGGTGAGCAGGGGCCACTCTTCGTTGCAGTGCGCGTGCTTCTCATTGGGTGGCTTCTCTTGTTGCAGAGCACAGGCTCTAGGTGCACGAGCTTCAGTAGCTGTGGCACTCGGGCTCCGTAGTTGTGGCTCGCGGGATCTAGAGTGCAGGCTCAGTAGTTGTGGCGCATGGGCTTAGTTGCTCCACGGCATGTGGGATCTTCCCAGACCAGGGATCGAACCTGTGTCCCTTGCACTGGCAGGCGGATTCTTAACCACTGTGCCACCAGGAGAGCCCAACAGGAACAAACTATTGATATATTGATACATGCAACAATTTAGATGAATCTCCAGAGCATTACACTGAGTGAAAAACCCAATCCCAAAAGATCACAATAGTGAATGATCCCATTCATATGACATTCTTGAAATGACAAAATTATAGAAATGGAGAACAAATGAGAAGTTACCAGAAGCAAGGAGGTGGGGGCGGAGCAGAGGGGAGTGGGTGTGAGTGGCTGTGGCTATCAAAGGCCAACATGAGGGATCCTTGTGAAGGAATTGCTCTGTATCTTCACTGTATCAAT
This sequence comes from Tursiops truncatus, assembly GCF_011762595.2. Classification (NCBI taxonomy): domain Eukaryota; kingdom Metazoa; phylum Chordata; class Mammalia; order Artiodactyla; family Delphinidae; genus Tursiops; species Tursiops truncatus. The sequence continues at coordinate 125,151,271 of NC_047037.1, forward strand.
GTCCATACTCTGGTTGTGATAGTGTGCTATAGTTTTGCAAGATGTTACCATTGGAAAAACTGGGTAGAGGTACTTGGGATCTCTCTGTATTATTTCTTAGGACTGCATATAAATCTACAATTATCTCAAAATCAGAACTTTAATTAAAAAATAGAAGCATTAGCAAGGGGTGGGAGTAATATGGAAAATGATATGGAATAGATCCTCAAAATAGATTAGGGAGAAGAACGTGCCAAATGTTAAGGCCAAAAGGCACCCCTGAAGGTCCTATCAATATGTGCTCCATTACCCCTCACTGCACCCTCCTCTATACTAATTTGAAGTATTAAAAATACTATCTCGGACTTCCCTGGTGGCGCAGTCGTTAAGAATTCGCCTGCCAATGCAGGGGACACAGGTTCGAGACCTGGTCCAGGAAGGGCCCACATTTCGCGGAGCAACTAAGCCCGTGTGCCACAACTACTGAGCCTGCGCTCTAGAGCCCACGAGCCACAACGACTGAGCCCACCTGCCACAACTATTGAAGTCCGTGCACCTAGAGCCCGTGCTCCACAGCGAAGAGGCCACCGTAATGAGAAGCCCACACACCGCAACAAAGAGTAGCCTCCGCTCGCCACAACTAGAGAAAGCCCACGTGCAGCAACGAAGACCCAATGCAGCCAAGAATAGATAAATAAATAAATGTATAAAAAAAAGAAAAACTATCTCAATTTGACTTAATTTTTTCAACCAATACTTCTTTTGTAAATTATCTGTTTACATCCTGGGTAAAATTATTTTTAATCATAAACCCAAGTTGACAAAATATTAGTGTTACACAACTTAATGAAAATTAAAATGTATGTCCTTCAAATTGGTATAAAATCAAGACCAGAATCACACCCACACCCAAACTGAATGACCTGAAACTTTAAGCTTTACTTACTCTTAAGTGCACAGGTAAAGAGAGACCCTGGAATCTTCGTACAAGACTCGACTGGGTGGCTTGAAGATTATGAACCGCTGACACTTCGTACTGGAAACAAATACTTGTTCTTGGAATAAGAGGGCCCTCACTCACATCAATGAAGTCACCAAATCTGATTTGATTTAAAAAATAAACAAATAAAACCTCAAAATCAAATCACTTATAATAGTTAAAAAAAATCTATTCATTCTTTTTGCCACTACATCCCTAATCAAGAACAATCTATGTGGATCAATTCCATCTCTAATAGCCCCCGACACAAGAATCGCAAGTGATGAGACTAAAATTTTAGAAATTAAAATCAATGAATCCGGGCTTCCTTGGTGGCACAGTGGTTGAGAGTCCACCTGCCGATGCAGGGGACACGGGTTTGTGCCCCGGTCCGGGAAGATCCCACATGCCACAGAACGGCTGGGCCCGTGAGCCATGGCCACTGAGCCTGCACGTCCGGAACCTGTGCTCCGCAACGGGAGAGGCCACAACAGTGAGAGGCCCGCGTACCACAAAAAAAAACAAAAAAAAACCCAATGAATCCTTTTCTTACTTAGCATTAATATAATTTTAAAGATTTTTAAATATTTTTTTAATTAATTAATTAATTAACTATTTGGCTGCTTTGGGTCTCTGTTGCTGCATACAGGCTTTCTCTAGTTGCGGCGAGCAGGGCTACTCTTCATTGCAGTGAGCGGTTTTCTCACTGTGGTGGCTTCTTTTGTTGTGGAGCACGGGCTCTAGGTGCACGGGCTTCAGTAGTTGTGGCTCGTGGGCTCTAGAGCACAGGCTCAGTAGTTGTGGCACACGGGCTTAGTTGCTCCACGGCATGTGGGATCTTCCTGGACCAGGGCTGGAACCTGTGTCCCCTGCATTGGCAGGCAGATTTTTAACCACTGCACCACCAAGAAAGTCCCTTAAAGATTCTTAAGATCACTGAACACATCATGCTATCAAGTGGATCCAATGTCTAAAACTGATATCCTATCACCTTATAACAACTAACTGCAACAGAGTTTAGAATTTAGCATGTAAGACAGCTTCCTAGAGGAAAAAATTTAAATCTGAGTCAAGAAAACATTAAGTTGAGAAAACAGATACAGGCCGTGAAGCCACTTTTGCATAATGCATTCTTATCTCTCTCATCCCAGCATCAGAAAGCACACTGTGATATAACTTTCTTATATGTAACATAAGTAGTAACTAATTAGGCAGTACTCATGTTTCTATATACATATGAATCATGTTCATTTCATAACAATGAGTATTTTGCCCAATTTCAAAATTAACTCTAAAAATTACATTTTCTTACAATGGTTTCCAACTCTTTCAGAAATAGAAATAACAAACAATAAAATGAGGAACAGAAACCACAACTGTTCCTGAAGATGACTTAAAGCTTCCAATTACACCATAGCAAAAAATTGAACAAAGCAGTAAAAAGTAAGGTAATAAGACCAACAAATTAAGGTACAAATCTTTTCCAGTCATACACCAGTCAGGTAACAATAAAACTAAACCTTCCTATAAATTAGCATAGCAGTCAATTTTTATATGTTTACTTACCTGTGTAGCTTGACTATTCTCTCAGGGTTTTGAGATGCCTTCTCTTCTATGAAATCTAATTTGTACCTAAAAAGCAGCAAAGAAACAAATGTTTTAATCCTAAATGTACAAAAAGGTGTTTAAAGCCATTTCCCTTTCTCTTCCTCTTCAGCCGTAATATTTGCAAGAGGGGTTTACACTTGGAGTCTCCCCTTCCTCACTTCCCATTCACACCTCACTTCCTTCAATCTGGCCACAGCTTCACAACTCCACCAAACTGTTCTCCTTGGTGCCAACCTAATGGACACTCTTTAGTCCTTATTTCCACTGCTCACCTCCACTTCTCAAAGTGTTCTTTTCCACCGGCTTCTGTGGCATTCCCTACTGCTTGTTATTTTAACTCTCTGGTCACCCTTCTCTTTCCCTGCCCTTCAAGGGTTCTGTCCATAAACTCTTTTCACTCTAAGCATCCTCTCTGGGCTAGCTCCTTGATTTGCACAGTTTTAATTACTACTTATGTGTTTATATCTTCTACACCTCTGCTTCCAATCCACATACCTCTTCTGAGCCCCAAACTGTATATCCAAAACACTCCAGACATCCACCAGGGTGTCTACAAGCATCTTACACTCCCAAGTTCTCAAACTGAACAAAAACTTACCCTCTCTTTTCTCACCAAATTTATTCTTATTCCTGAATTCCCTAGGTTAATAAATGACACCAACTACCCGCAGCTCCAAGTGAAAAACTTCAGAGATTTCCTTGATTCCTGTTTCTCCCACCACATTCCCTCCATCCAATTCATTACCAAGTCACATCAATTCTACTGCCTAAATGTCTCTCAAATCCACTAGGGTCTGTCAGTATAATGAATAGTACAGATGGAACTGCACAGCCCAGGTTCAAATCATGACCTTACCACTTACTATTAAGAGCCTTGCCTATTTACCCCAGAATGCTAAACAAACATTACACATGTGTGGCAAGGTTGGGAAGCGTCAGTTTGTGCAAAAACATCCGCTTACTGCCACACCCCTTCTTCCAGAGCCCTGATGATTACTGAGGGAGCCAATTCCCTTGAATACTTGTTCCTCTTGACCCACTTCTAAGAGAAACTCCTGTCCCCTGGGAGGCAAAGCCACTGAAAGTTCCCCCTACAGGAGAAAGGCCCCATCACTGATCCACCTTCAACCTCCAAAACTCTTGTCTCCTCAAACTTGCCCCTAGATGATCTCCCACCTCCCTTTACACATTCACCTAAAGTTATCAAAGTCCTACAAGCCTCTCCTAGACTTTGACAGTTGAGTGGGAGGAAAGGGAAATCTCAGTGTAACATGAAATGAAAGTTTAGAGTACGCTGCCCAATATAGTAGCTATGGAGCACTTAAATGTAATTAGTCCTAATTGAAATGTGCCTTAAGTGTGAAATACACACCAGATTCTGAAGACTTAGTATGAAAAAGAGAATTATAAAATATTGTTTTCAATATCAATCACATGTTGAAATGTTTCACATACATTGTTTAAATAAAACTGTTTTATTAAAATTAACGTCACCTTTATTCTGAATTTTTTTTAATATAGCTAACTAATAAATTTAGTTATATAGATGACTCACATTATATTTCTATTGGACAACACAGCCCTAGAATTTTGGTGGGGGAGGTGACTTGATAAATTCTGATAATTTAAGGAATTTTCTTATAGAATTAATGGTAATTTAGTTGTAAAGAATAATTTGTATTCCAGTTCAGTATATTCCTACTGCTTTCTAAGTACACTGGTTCCAAAATATGCTAAATGTTATAAACTAGCCCCATGAGAATCTGTGCCTCATTTTATAAATAGCTAAAGAAATTCCAAACTATTTACCTTTAACAATTTGCAGGCGCACATTTTGGCTTCAGAATCTAGTATCTATATGATTTTTTGCAATGCAGGTATTCCTTTCTAATTAATTCTAATTTTAATTTGTTTAACATTAAATTTTAGTTTATGTTCTCACAATTAGTAGAAGATAAATTGGAAGTTTTCTGAGTGAAAAAGGGAATTGAGAAGGCAGGCAGGATTTAACATGTTGGCGAAGAAAATCTATCAAATGGTTAATTCCCATGCAGAAGACTAAGATCTGTGTGAACGTTTTACTTCAGCTGTTAGCTGCCTCCGAACAGCTGGTATTTTCTGTCTTACCCTTTTCATCTGAAGAGTGGAAAGATGGGAAGGAAAGGTTGCCAAATGCAACAGTTTAAATAAATTTAAGTTTAAATTCAAAATAATACAATTTCTTAACGTAGGCTACCACTTCACAATGGAAGGAAAAAAGGGAAACATATTGCTATGGTGATATAAAGAAAAGGACTAGCCAAAGAAAAAGAGAAGTAAGACAAAGTAAGAAAATTATCAAAGGTGTGGCAGGGGCACTTCTTCTCAGTGAAATAATGAGATGAACAAAAGCAAATAGGCTGGTGCAGAAAAGAGATCCCAGAGCTAAAAAGTAAAAAGTGTGCTACATAAATACATCAAATATGAAAGTTATTAAGAGCTGAATTTTCTTCATTACATACAACTTTGGGAGGTTTAATTTTGTTTAAAAGGAAGCCAACACTTACTTATTGTGTTGAAATATTTCTAACGCCACTTTTGCTTCAACTTCCAGAGTTTCAAATGGAAGATCCTTATAAATTAAAGTACGAGCATCTTTGGTGAAGGAACATAGGTTCTCCTTAAAAATGAAAGTATTAACCTTTTGTAACAATTTACTTAAAAACATTTCCCTATAAGGCAGATAAAACTGTATGCTTAATATTATAAGTCCAACTACAACAAAAAGCAAACTTGCTAGGAAAGAAAGCATTAATTTGCAACAATTAAATACTGGAACCACAAAATGTACAATTAGCAATTTCTCCCAATTCTACAAACTACAAAACTTGTAATTAAATAGCCGCCTGTATTAGAAATATTATGGATAATCCCACAAAGAAATTTTAATAAACATTTCGTTCAAATTATACAGCCCTATAAATGTTTATTAAAATGATGGTGCAACAAGTAGAAATACTAATAAGTAAATGGTAAGATACAAAAATTTGTTTATACTATGAGTATAAAACTAAGCTTTTTAAATAAAGGCATGAGGAAAAAATTATTATTTATGTGACTCAGAAACTTTCACTAGGAAATGTAATGTCATCGTTGGCCATGTCCAAAATATAGCATAAATCCAATATTAGAAATTTCTGTTTAATGAAAATGTCAATTTCACACAATTAAAATGATTAATAATACACATTAACAATGTTTATGAGTTTAATAAAAACTATAAATAAAAACTATAGTTTTCACACTATAAATCATAACTAATACAGAAAAGATCAAGCACTATTATGCAAATAATTTTTGCAATAAAATTCTTTCCATAAACTTCCTAATAGACTCTTTTGAATGAAATGACTCTTCTCCATTCTTAAATGGACAATTTTCTGTATAACCAATGCACATTCATGGTTTAACATAGCTGTTACTTGACTGTAACTTTCCCCCACTTTCTAAACCCCATGGTGCCTGCAATTAACTAGCACATTTCTTTTTTAAAGTTTTATCTTTAAAAAAAGGAAAAGGAGGCAGCAAGTTTCATACATAATGAGACTTAAATTTTCATCTCCTTAGTTTTTACTTAACTCCCCCAATGAATTAAGAATCTTGACAGACTTGAAAAAAAAAGAAATTATATTGCCACAAGTCCACAGATCATGAAGAAACCATTCCAACCTCTCCCCTCACGCCCCCATCTCTCCCAATATCTCTCTTCCCTCCCTTTCTCTCTCTTTTTTCCTTCCTGTTTCCCTCCTCTCTCTCTCGATATTAAGCAGTAACGGCAGGATTACACAGGAAATAACTGTCAAACCCAGCATTTAAATCTGGATCTTCCCTGACTCCAAAAATTTTTTTTTCAGGTGTCATTTGTGATTTCCTTTTTTTTTTCCCCCACATCTTTATTGGAGTATAAATGCTTTACAATGGTGTGTTAGTTTCTGCTGTATAACAAAGTGAATCAGCTATACATATACATATATCCCCATATCCCCTCCCTCTTGAGCCTCCCTGCCACCCTCCCTATCCCACCCCTCTAGGTCATCACAAAGCACCGAGCTGATCTCCCTGTGCTATGCGGCTGCTTCCCACTAGCTATCTAGCTTACGTTTGGTAGTGTATATATGTCAGTGCCACTCTCTCACTTCGTCCCAGCTTGCCCTCCCACCCCCAACCTCCCGTGCCCTCGAGTTAGTTCTCTATGTCTGCATCTTTATTCCTGCCCTGCCACTAGGTTCATCAGTACGGCTTTTTAAAATTCCATATATATGCATTAGCATACAGTATTTGTTTTTCTCTTTCTGACTTACTTCACTCTGTATGACAGATTCCAGGTCCATCCACCTCACTACAAATAACTCAATTTTGTTTCTTTTTATGGCTGAGTAATATTCCATTGTATATATGTGCCACATCTTCTTTATCCATTCATCTGTTGATGGACATTTAGGTTGTTTCCATGTCCTGGCTATTTTAAATAGTGCTGCAATGAACATTGTGGTACATGTGTCTTTTTGAATTATGGTTTTCTCAGGGTATATGACCAGTAGTGGGATTGCTGGGTCATATGGTAGTTCTATTTTTAGTTTTTTAAGGAACCTCCATACTGTTCTCCATAGTGGCTGTATCAATTTACATTCCCACCAGCAGTGCAGGAGGGTTCCCTTTTCTCTGCACCCTCTCCAGCATTTATTGTTTGTAGATTTTTTGATGATGGCCATTCTGACTGGTGTGAGGTGATACCTCATTGTGGTTTTGATTTGCATTTCTCTAATGATTGGTGATGTTGAGCATCTTTCCATGCATTTGCTGGCTGACTCCAAAATTTTTGCTTTTAGAAACTACAATATTTCACTAAATCCGAGATGCACCACTAAGAAAAAACATTACCAGTTATAATCATAAGATGCTATCTACTGTAAGTCACATTTGCTCTAGAGAATTACACTGAGTGAAAAAAGTCAATCCCAAAAGATTACATACTGAACGATTTCATTTACATAACATTCTTGAAATGACAAAACTATACAAATAGAGAACAGATTAGTGGTTGCCACAGTTTAAGGATGGGGGGGGCGGATGGAGACTAAAGAGAAACATGGGTAATTTTGGCAGTGATAGAAATGTTCCTGGCTGTATCAGTGTCAATATCCTGGTTGTGATATGGTACTATGGTTTTGCAAGATAATACCATTGGGGAAACTGAGTAAAAAGAACATGGAATCTCTATGTATTATTCCTTAAACTCCATGTGTATCTATAATTTTCTTCAACTAAAAACAGTTTAATTTAAAAAAGTTATAGAAACAAACAAAAGACACATTTGTTTTCAGAGATATTAAAATGTGAAAAAAATGTACATAGCGGAATTGATAAAATGGTATGCTACACTGCCTCCCCTCTTCTGATCTCCAGACTTCCAATCTGTAGGACATACAGTTTTGCTTAATTAAGAATTAGGCATTTGTCTGTTCTCCCCAATCATAACTAAGCCTCTAGGCTTGACTTTTGCAAGCCATCAGCATCCTCTACCTGCACAGCACCTGATCTAGATTCACTCTGTTAACCAGGCTCCTGCTGCTACCCCAGTCCCAGACCCACAAGGAGCACCCTCCTTATGAAGGCAGACCATTCCAGAAGAGGCTAGTTTGCTGCTATTTAGTTTGCTGCTACTTCGGTTACCTTTGTCAAAGCCCGATATTTTAATTCACCCCTCCCCCACTCTCAATGTAACCCTTGGTGATAGGAAGATCTCAGGATGCAATAGGCTTAAAATGGCTTAGGGCAGTGGTTTTCAAATTGTGCTCTGAAGATCCAAGGAGGTAAGGCTCCAGGCCCCTCGCCCCCACATCAACCAAGATAGTTAAGCTTCTATATTTTATTCTGGGTATCATGCTGTTGTGAATACCCTCAATCATATACATCTGTCTTAAATACACTAAAAAGCAACAATAAAGATTGACTGATTCTTTTAATATCCTCGACATGCAGTACCATTCAACAATACTAACACAGGACTCGTTCTAACAAAGAAAGGCACAGACTCTAAAATTAATACTCCAAAGAGTAGACTTACTTTTGTTGGCATCCACTCATCAAGTCTCTTATCCAAAACTACATCATAGCAGAAGGCTCCAGTGATTACTGTAAATCCAACCAAAATAAAAAGCAAAGTCAAATCTGTTAGGGTAGAAAGTTACTAACTTGCAACAAATGAATATTTAGACCATAAAATGAAGGGTCAACAATCTCTCCCAACACTACAAATTATAAAATTGTCACCATTATTCCAGCTGCTTGTCAGAGCTATACCAACTTTCCCCCCACCATAAAACTAACTCACCTTTTTGTTAACCCAACATCACCAGTATTTTTTAACCATTCACATTTTCTTCAGGAATATTACCACCATAGAGATCTCAAATATTAGTTACTAGATATAAAAATTCCTAAAGAGTAAGATAGTTAATAAGTAGATGAATAACTAAATGGACATGAAATGTTTAATTTCTTTTTTAATATCTTCTAAATTTCATTTTTTGTTGTTTTGTTTTGCTTAGAATCATTTATTGCCAAATCAAATATTTTTTGGTATATAAACTTCCACCTTTTTAAAAAAAACTACAGTTGTGATCCTACTACACATACTGTTGCAAAATCCTAGTTTTAGGAAAATTACAAAGAATGTGAACTGTTCCACCTCCCCAAAATGGTATTCCTCCCCAGTGTCAGGGTCATTTCTGGTGAAATGGTACCACCTAAACACAGTTTTCTACAGAAGTCTATTTATACTCATATCTCCTCCTCCCATTCTGTTTGGAAATAAGTACTTAAAATGCTAAGAAATAAATACTGACACAATATAATTACATGAAATTCACATTCAAAAGAAACATTCTCCTCTAATTCTATTATGTTAATAACTGACCGCCAGTAATTAAATAAAATGGATTCTTTTACCATTATAAATAGAAGGTATATATGACAGTAATAGGATGGATTTTGTTACCCATAATAAATGGAATGTATGTATGATGGTAATTTATATTAGACTAAATTAGAAGTGAACTCTATACAACAAAAATATGTACCAAAATATTCAAAGATTACAGAAAGTGTCTGTGTGTCTATATACACACACACATATATATATATATGTATATAGACACACACACACACACACACACATATATATATGTTTATTTATTTATTTATATGTGTACATCACCTGGAACTTCTGGAGCTCTGACCAAACTGACCACATATTCATCTTTGAATGCCCTCTCTATCACACAGCCCATAATCATGGCACAAGAACGCCAATAAGCCTAGAAAAATAAAATGCACACAAACATAATAAACACAAGATTTACTAACATTTCTTTAATATAAAATTTAGGTTGACTTTTGACTTAGGAACCATTTCTCAAATATCTGTCCATCCTCCACATTTAGCAATGGTTACCATCAGACCATGACATGACCACCACCAAGCAAAACCCACAAAAGAATGAAGCACCAACTTCATGTGGTTAGCAATGTTTGTATAAGATACCAGACACTATAATGTTTATCAACCAATAAATAGTTTTACTATCAGTAGTAATTTTACTTTTAACCCAGTATAAAGTTAACTTGTTAACAAACTTGTGCTAAAGTAAAATAAATATATTAAAATATACCTGTTTATAACATACATAAATATGGAGGGATAACCCAACTTTTTTTTTTTCCATCTTTATTGGAATATAATTGCTTTATAATGGAAGCCAACTTCTAAGAATTACTTATAGGCTTCCCTGGTGGCACAGTGGTTAAGAATCCCTCTGCCAATGCAGGGTACATGGGTTCAAGCCCTGGTCCAGGAAGATCCCACATGCCACGGAGCAACTAAGCCCGTGCGCCACAACTACTGAGCTGGTGCTCTAAAGCCCACGAGCCACAACTACTGAGCCCACGTGCCACAACTACTGAAGCCCGTGCGTCTAGAGCCCATGCTCCATAACAAGAGAAGCCACCGCAATGAGAAGCCCACGCACTGCAACAAAGAGTAGCCCCCGCTTGCTGCAGCTAGAGAAAGCCCGCACATGGCAACAAAGACCCAATGCAGCCAAAAATAAACAAATAAAAATAAAATAATAGGGCTTCCCCGGTGGCGCAGTGGTTGAGAGTCCGCCTGCCGATGCAGGGGACACGGGTTCGTGCCCCGTTCCGGGAAGATCCCACATGCCGCGGAGCGGCTGGGCTCGTGAGCCATGGCCGCTGAGCCTGCGCGTCCGGAGCCTGTGCTCCGCAATGGGGGAGGCCACAACAGTGAGAGGCCCGCGTACCACAAAAAATAAATAAATAAATAAATAAAATTTAAAAAAAGAATTATTTATGACTCCTATCCTATACCTAACATCACATATCACTTAGGTTATTCATATTTATAACAAAGCAACCTCACTATTAACTGGGCTTCCATCTCACTAGCATTTTGATCCATGGACATGCCCAATATGGGTATCCATGCAATGACCTTCCCAGAGTCATAAAGAGAAATGTAAGTCCTACACCATCTTAAGCTCTGTACTGGCACTACTATAACTAGGCACGTAGCTTTCCTAAGCTCTTCTCCGTATCTGAGGACAAGAGTGGGCTCATTCGGTTGCACATGGCAGAGACTGCTCCAGAATGTGTTCTACACAACCATACAAATATACTAAAAATAAATGCAAACCCAGGCCTTGAAGGCCAGTAGCAAAATGCACTTCTTCATCTATCTGACTTGACTGTTTTTAATGTCTGGTGAACTCCAGGGTCAATGCCTAGATGCAAATCCAGGCTCAGCCACTTAGCAAACTGGTAACCTTGGTCACGCTTCGACACCTCTCTTTGCCTCAGTTTATTTATCTGTAGAAAGGAGATAATAGCACCTTTTATGGGAATTCTTAAAGAGGATTAAATGAGTTAATACCTGTGAATCACTAAAACAGTGCCTGATATACAATAAATGTTCAATGTTAGCTACTACTATTATCATGTCTACCATTTCCTTCTTTAAGTATTTCATTTCAACAAATATTTATTAAATACCTACTGTATGTAAGTCAAGGACAAGATCTAATAAGGGACATGATCCCTGTCGTCACAGAGCCAAGAATCCAGTACATTCAGCAGTTCGTATTACAAGGGAAAATCAAACTACTGTATCTAGAGACACTAGCCCCATGTTGTGAGGCCCAGAAGAAAAGAGGGATTCATTCTGACAAGAAGAAACTGAGAAGGTTCCACAGAGCATATGGCATTTTAATCGAACTATAACAGATAAACAGGATTTTAATAGGGAGGAAAGAAAATACTCGAAGAGCATCAACAAAAGCAAGGAGGATAACACAACAGAAACCATTAGTGACCACGTCCTCCAGTGTGACTGGAGCAAAGACGAAGTGGAAAGATCCCGTGGAAGGTGAAGCTCAAAAGGCAGGCGAGAGTGAGAAAAGTGTCCACGCAGAGCTGGGAAAGTTATATGAACGGTTATCAGGTAGACAAGTTCTTTAGGAATAAGTGACATCATCCTTACATCATTTAATAAAACTCTTGCAGGACTATTAAGGAAGACTTTCAGATTAAAAAAGGGGGGTGGGGGCTTCCCTGGTGGCGCAGTGGTTGAGAGTCCACCTGCCGATGCAGGGGACACGGGTTTGTGCCCTGGTCCGGGAAGATCACACATGCCGCGGAGCGGCTAGGCCCCTGAGCCATGGCCGCTGAGCCTGCACGTCCGGAGCCTGTGCTCCGCAACAGGAGAGGCCACAACAGTGAGAGGCCCGCGTACCGCAGGAAAAAAAAAAAGGGGGGTGGGGTGGGTGGGAGAGTTAAAAAGTTATTGAAATAATCCAGAAAAGATGGTGAAAGACAAGAATGAAATTACTGCAATATACAGGGTGATTAATAAAAGCAAGCTGAACAAAGATATGAATGTCATTTAGTTTTCTCAAACCAAAATACGGAGACATTAATGCCACTGAGGATTTTTGAACTATGAACATGCCTAATCTACCAAGTAAAACCCTGATTATCTAGTACAGTACAACATTTGACCTTGGCCAGATTTGTACATTTCAAACTCCATAGGAAACAGATTTTAATTTAAAAAAAGACTAGAAAGAAAACTGGGGGAGGGATACAAAGGAACATAGAGGCAGAAATACCTTATTGACTTCTCCCGGATCATCATCTTTGAAAGTAAGAAATTTAATTTCACATGACTTGGTCAAAGGCTTATACATGTCCCAAGGCTGTCCGTCCACAAGAGCCAGAATGGACTTCCTGCAGTACCACTCACTTAAATCTAGGAATTTAAAACAGATTGAAGATCTAACTCTAACAAAACCCAAGTGAAAAATTACATGTTTAAGCGCTACGTTAAGAAATAAAACAACAGAAAGGCAAGATTCTGCAAGCTGTCCTTTTTGGGGAGAAAAAAAAGATTTGTCGCCAATAAAAAAAATGATTCCCAACACATCCAATGTATTGCTAATTATTAATGAAATTACCCAAACAAAAATCATTAAGGCTAAGTCTAACTTGAAATTAATCTGTCAATTATTAAGTAATAAAATAGTTTTCCAAGAGCTACCCTTAAATATTCAGAGAGCAGCATCGTGGATATATTTGGCTATATGCACACACAGCTTAGAAGGGAAAATATATAAATATACATCCCAGTAAGTCTGTTCTAGATGGGTTTGGGGTCTTGCTCCCAAACCATCTTTACTTCCCTAACATGGACTCTTCAAGTTAAATACCATAGTTACCAGTTTTTATTCAATAATTATCAGTATGAATTCACACATAAACCAATCAGCTCTGGTCTGTTATATGACTCCAGAATGCAACTCCAACTCTGATTAGATGTTTTTTGAGTACCCAGCTATTCACAGAAGTGGTCAAACCACAGGTCTAAATAAGTTCCATAAGGCGGGGATCATGCCTATTTCTGCTCACTCGCCAGTATAGCTAGAGACTAGCATCAGGCCTGAAATACACTAGGTACTCAATAAAATTTATTGAATGACTGACGGTATGAGTGACAAGCAAGTCTGAGGGCAGTGGTCATGCTAAGAGTGGTTCAGAGGCTTCATCTCTACATGTGATGTGTGTAAAACTCCTGAGCCTGAGCTTTGTCTTAGCCTCCTCTGTATTCCTAATGCCTATCCTACAGCAGAGGTTCATTAAATGCTTGCCAAACAAGTAAGCAATGATAAGTACTAATTCAAGTGCCAAAGTAAAGGAAGATTGAGAGTACACACTCGGCAGGTCAGCTTAAGCTTTTAACTAAAGTTAATTACTTAAATGGAATCATTACTGAGTTTTCCAAAAATCTGAACAATGCAGCCAATCATATATGAGCGAGCATGTAGGTGTACATATCTACTTTTTGTTCTTTTGGAATTTAAACGTTACCAGTTCTATCAAAGCTACTACAAAAGCATTTTGATCGAAAATAACATAGAGGCCTTGTTCCCTTCATTTCCACACCAAATCACACACAGGGCCTTGTTTCCTCCCTTAAGATATGAACACAACAAATATTTTTACCCCAATCACATTCACCCCATGCACTCACACATTTACTACATGTACATGTAAATGTAAACAAAGACACAACACACAGAGGCAAGTGGTGAGCAGATAAAAGACTTAAGTTAGGCTATAAAGAGCAGGAAAGGAAAAGAAGGCCAAAAAAAGCTGATCATCTGAGGCCAGGGCAGTCCCTCCACCCCAAAATCCTTTAATGGGACTCACATGGTGACTGCTCCCATTACACCACAGTGTGTCTAAAAGAGGCAAGCACACTAGTAGCAATGCTTTCAGGTCTGCCTCCTGCAGGAAACAATGACAGCCCTCTAAACTCAGCCAGATTCCAGCAAGTCCCAGGACAACCTATGCGTTACAGCACCAACCTTTCAAGACCCACAGTGCCCTCAACTGCTAAGCCTGCAGTGAACACTCAGTAAGATGCTAGATAAAGGAGAACTTCCGGGAACTTCAGGGAGCAATTACAGCATCTTGTCTCCTCTGTACCAGTTCTTCTCCTGATTTATGCAAAATCTTCAAAATGGTACCCTGATTCGTTACTTACGCATGGCACAGCTATAAGGAGTTGAGATGTTTTTATTCATGACAAAGACAGTGCCAGGGTCAAATTTCCCAACGTGCTTAACTTCAATCTTCTCAGTTCGGGGAGTTAATGATAGCTGCCTGTTTTTCTCTTTGTTAAAGAGATCATTCTGCATTTCTGTCAGTTCGGTCGGTGACAGTTGAGAAGCAGGTGATGTCGCTATAAATCCTGTGCAGAAGTTACAATAAATGTGAATACTGACCAAAAAAATAATATATTGCCCCACCCTGTTCCCCTCCCGTATCACCATCCTCCAACAAGGAAAGAATAGGAGGCAAGGGAACTTTAAACGCTGTTCACCAAAATGAGTTCAGAAGTAAACTTAAACCCCTTTCTAATATTAATAATTAAAACGCCCACGGAAAAGAACTGCAGCCTGCCCTGATCCGCGCCTTTACTTCAAGTTTGCTCTTTCACCATCAGGTCGCCACTTCCCACCAGTTTCCTAGGTCGTATTCCAATCTGGGCTTTACAATAAGTGGCAAAAAGTAACCAGGAAGTGGAGTCAAAACCAGCCCAGTCATTGGAAACGTGAGCAAAACTGTCGCTTTGACAAGGTCTTGAGGACAAGAAAGCTCCACGAGACTGCAGGTCCCACGCCAAAACTCTCCATATGTAGAGAGAGAAATGCTAAGCTTATTTTCCAAACCCCAAATCAGAGGATTTGGCAAGGCATGTACGGGTCCAATGTTAAAATAAGGACACGTTTGCACCGGGACGTGGTCTCCCACCCAGGGGCACCCCAAGCTCCTCCCGCGGCCCCGCCCCTGCCCTCCCCGTCCCTCTCGCGTCCCGAGATATGTACCCCAAGGCTGGGAAGGGTGTTGCGGCCAACACAGCAGGGACTCAAAAGACCCTCCTCGGCCCCCAACCCTGCGGGACCCCCCAGGACCCGCCTCGGGCCCAATCTAGGCAGACACCATCCTCTAAGCCTCCCTCCCTGACCCTATGGCCGCTAAAACTCACTCCAGCCGGCCCCGCCGCCGGGGCCGGCCCGCCAGAGCCGCAAGCCCCAGACTCCCACGGCCATTGCCTCCTCCGCGGCGCTAGGAACCTCCGCGCGCAAGTCCTTCTCCGTCTTCTTCCCCGGAAACTCCGAGCGCGCACCCCAGGTTCCGTCGGACAGTTTTGTTCCGGGCCGGGCTGTCGGGCGGCATCCGCCACCAGGGGACGCGCTCGCGCCTCGCTGATAGTCAGTTGCTGGAGGTCTGGAGTCCAGAGCCCGACTTGTTCCCGGCACGCGGAGGATGACCCGAGGTCCTCGGCCCCACGGCGCCCGGTCGGCCACCCGGTGGGCTCTGCAGGGGGACAAGCGTCTCCTTTGGAGCCGCAGAGCCCGACACGCGTCGTCACCCTCCGCCCTCCGCGGGTTCGATTCCCCGCCTGCTGAGCAAAACCCTTGTTTCTCTCAAAGTATGTTTCTGGGGAGAAAAACAGAAAAGCTGACTTCTGTTTACTCTTACTTTCGTGGTCAGCCCGGCCGGCCACGTCGATGGCATCTTCAAGCTCTTGGCTTAACTCTCGGTTTTGCAAGGGTGAGTTCTTAGGGTAGCTGGAGTGGGTCTGCGCCTGGCTTCTCCATTTATTTAGCCGTAGTAATATGGACCTCAAAACGTGTCCTGTTGACGTTGGAGGGAACTTTGTAATCCGTAGAGCGTTTTACAAATTATCTAGATTAATTTATATACTATATAGAGAGCACGTTAAAACAATCCCATGTTAAAGGGTGGAATTTTTGTCTCTTGTTCACTGATGGATCCCAAGCACCCAGAATGCAGCGTGGCACACAGTAGGTGCTCAATATGTTATTTGTTGAACGACTGAATGCCTTTGCATTCAGCGCAGTGTCTGATTCCTTTGTCCGACTAGGATGTTGCTGATATTGAAGTAAGCATCCCAGAGGTTTAGTATGGAAATGCTCTTATTCAAAGTTGTTTACTGCTATAGCTTTATTTAAATCGTGTAAATTGACAAATTCAGCCCAAGGCCTTTCCCTACTCTGCTCCTTGACTTGCAATTGAAAGACACCACCACCAGGTGGCAATACTGGCTAAGGAACAGATGGGCACCGTGAGACTTACCTCCTGCAGCGAAATTGGGGAACCGTGGTCCTAAGGCACAATCTTAGTTATAAGATAAGTACTGGGGATGTAACGTACAACATGATGACTATAATCAACAATGCTATATGGTGTATTAGAAAGTTGCTAAAAGAGGAAATTCTAAAAGTTCTCATCACAAGGAAAAAGTATTTTGTTTTCGTAACTCTATGAGGTGATGGATGTTAACTAAACTTATTGTGGCAATCATTTTGCAATATATACACATGTCAAATCATTATGCTGTACACCTTAAACAGAGTTGTACATTATTTATAAAACTGCAAGAAAAAAAGAAGACTCTGTGCTTGTTAGATCTGTCACCTTGACCCAAATTGTACATTCGCAATAACTGCACAGGGAAAGTATAATTATCGTCACTTTTTTTTTTTTTTTCGGTACGCAGGCCTCTCACTGCTGTGGCCTCTCCCGTTGCGGAGCACAGGCTTAGCGGCCATGGCTCACAGGCCCAGCCGCTCCGCGGCATGTGGGATCCTCCCGGACCGGGGCACGAACCCGTGTCCCCTGCATCGGCAGGCGGACTCTCAACCACTGCGCCACCAGGGAAGCCCTATCTTCACTTTTTAAATGAGGAATGTAAGTAAGTGTCCGAACTTGGATTTAAACCCAGTCTGCATTTTACCAGACCACCTCTCAATTAAGATACTATCTCAAAACACGAAATATGCATACATCAATATATATGTGTGATGTGTATATATCAGCAAAAAATGTGTATTTTTTGCTTCCTCCTTAAATTTGATCCCTTGGTGATCTTTGTTTCGCTAGCCTTTTAGAGTCTATCCCCATTTAACCTCATGTAGTTGCCTGCAGAACATTTTAGAGTGATACTTAAACAAAGCCTCAGAACATAAATTTAAACAAGTTTAATCATGAATTGCACAGGAAGCAGTGATTGGAAGTCACAAATATCACAGAAATTAACTTGGCTGGAAGGATGTTAGAAATGATAATGTCCAACAAATACTGAATGTATGGCCAGTCATGTTGAACATGCCAATCTATCAGGTTTTCTCACAACCTACTCATGCAATAAGCATATTATTAATCTTCATCTTCTAGGAGAGGAAATTCAGGTTGGGAGAGCTTGAGAGACCTACCTGAGTTAGATATTTGGCCAAGAACCCCCCAAATATTTCCTTACCCTAAATCTCCTATCTTGCCCCTTCTTTATCATCCCTCTCCCCAAATCTTAGTCTCACTCTTTCAATTTCCCTCCCAAATAAAAAGAATCAGGTCTGTGACAGTAAATATCGAAGGTGAACTCGGAGCACCTTATTGTGCCAGAAGGCAAGAAAATACTCAAAGACAGGAAGAAACATGTTAAAAGGACACAGGATCCAGCTCAAAGGGGGCTCCCATTGTACAAATTTAGTTTGAATTACAAAAAGAATAATGATGAAGGATTATAACGTTATGTATGCTAAAAATCCATGAGCCCATAGTGATACTCAAAAATAAATGGGAGTAGAGAGTGGAGAGGACCTTTTCTTTACAAAAGAATGCCAGGTAACACATAGAGTAGGAATAACAGAATGGGGAAAAGTCAACCATTCTGCAACTACCAGTGTAATGTTTAATTCAGGAAGGGATCATCTGTGGATACTAAAACCAATGGGGAAAGTTTGTTGAGGATCAAGATATTCACAAATATCACCCCACAGATTACTGACAAAACATAAAGGGATAAAGGAAACTTTTCAATGGAGAAATCTGATGGATACCACCTTAACATCGTGGTCAAACTTGTCATCACCCAAAATGGGACAGTTTGACATTATTTGTGCCTCCTTGTTGTGATATAAACAAATAACCCATGTAGTATTCCTACCGTAAATGTTGACCCTGAATCTAAAGGGTTATGAGGAAGAAAAATCAGATATATCCAGAAAATGATCCATTCTATAAAGCAACCGGCCTGTACTCTTCAAAAATACCAGTTTCGTGAAAGATGGACCAAGAAAGGTCAGGGACCTGCTCTAAATTAAAGGAGATTAAAGAAACATACAACTAGTACCTGTGTATGCTCCTTGCTTGGGTTATGGATCAGAAAGAAAAAAATGTACAAAGGAGATTATTATGAAAGAAATTTGAATATAAACTGTATGCTAATTAATATTATTGTATCAATGTTATATTTCTTGGATATGATTATTGTATTGATATAGGAAAAAGGCTTTGTTCTTAGGATATAATGTTGAAATATTTAGGGATGCAGTATCTTCACACCTGTAAGTAACTCTCAAACAGTCCAGTAAGCATAGAGAGGGAGCAAGAGAAAGGAAGCAAATGTGGCAAAATGTTACCAATTGGTGAAGCTAAGTGAGGTGCTGATGGTCCCCCTCTTTCAACTTTATTCTCAAATTTTTCCAAATAAAAAGTTGGGGGAATAACCACAGTAGTTTTCAACCACAAAAGTCGGGTTTGCGCACACTGCCTGTCAGGGGCAGCAGCTACAGGCCCGCTGGGGCTCTGCAATATTATCCCAGAATCCACGCTGTAAAAGCAGCCCCTGCTTGGGACTTGTGATTCTGTGGCAAAAAGAAAAGAGAGCAAGGACTCATCAGGACCCTTCAGAGCTTCTGCTCAGATCCAGCTGGTACTCAGCCTCCGAGTCCCCTAACCCCAGCAAGTCCCACAGCCAAGCCCAGTGGAGTCCGGCAGGAGGTGTCTGCCTTCTGCAGGGAGCCAGGAAATGAGGTTATAAAAGTCTCCATCGAGAAACAGAACACTGAAATCTAGAATCCAGTAACACAGTTATTCTCCCACAATCACGAGATGAGCTGAGACTTAAATGCAGATCGACCTCCAAAGCCGATGCTTTCTTGTTTCTCAAATTTACATGTTTTTTTTAAATCCAAATAGTTGATTTCACATCTTCAAATTATTATACATTTACTCACTTGGAAAATCAAAAAAAATATCATACCGTGGAAAATTTCCTCCCAGCTTCTTTCCCCATTCACAAGTTCTTAACCAAAACCTGACAGGGGTTACCACTGTTGTTAATTTCTTATGTACCCTTGAGAGTTCTTGAGGCCTCAGTCTGCTAACCCAAACAAATAATCTTATTTTCCACCCTTTTTGACTCAAAATGCAAGCAAGCAAACATGTGGTTCTTTACCTTGAAAAGCTGTACTTTTTATCAGTTTGTGTTCATCTGCTTCCCCTAAGAACCACCAAGACAGAGTTAATCAAGCAAGGGTTTTATTAGGGGAAACAACTATGAGAGAAAAGGGGGAGGAGCCTGGTAAAGCTAACCCCTCATAAAATAGAGAAGGAAGGAGGGTAGAGAGGAGGCTAAAGAGGGGTCATCAAGGCTTTGAGGGGTGTCCTTGAGCCAAAGCCCACCACCAGAGGGGTCCCAGTCTCGCAGGAGTGGACCTGCCGTAGTGTCCTGACCACACCCAGTCTTTGGCTGGGAGCAGACTTTGGGGGTGTGGCTGCAAACACGGCCATGGATTTCAGAGTCAGCAGCTGGGACTCTCAGTCAGTGACGCTCCCTGTACTTGGAGGTCTGTGAAGCATACAAAATAAGCTGTGTTTAAGAAGTTAAAGAAGCACTTGCTATGCATTTTACATTTCCTACGTGTTAAACACACACACACACACACACACACACACACACACACACACACACATGCACATTTCTAACAGTTATCTCACATCAGGGCACAATACCCTCTGCTTGCACCTGGCCTGACAGGTGAGGACAGACAATCTACCCCTAAGAAATAACGAGAGAGAAAAAACAGGTGCAACCCATAGCTAAACTTCAACATCAGTCCTTACCAACTCTCTAATGGGCTGAGGTGGCAGCGGAGGGTGTGTGGCGGGCGGGGGGGGGGGGGTGACTGTGTGCCTGTATGTGTTGGTGGGTTTCTGGAGAAATGAAATGCAGTTGAATATAAAGATGTACATATAGTCCACTACCATTCCTCCTTAAACCATCCCTTTCTTCTTTATACCACAAGAAAATCATTTCAGTGCTTTTCCTAATAGTAAAGAGAGAACCAAGGATACAGATCATCAAGGCATAGAGTTCTCGTACATAATATTATTTTCTTTTTCATTTTTAAAAAATATGCATGTATGTATGTGCATGTGTGTATATAAATTGTGTTAAGAAAGTAACACAATGTTTTTGTCTCTGACTCTTATTAATAGATACCAGATAATGTTTATTTAAAATACTAATGATTTAGTAAGTGTTGAAAACTATAAATTAAATCACAAGTTGAAGAGATAGTAAGGATCATTTACTCGACTCACCCCCAGCTCATTTAATAGAGAAAATAAGTTACAGAAAGGCTAGTGTTTGGCTCAAGGTCATACAGAATGCTAGCGTAGCATCTGGGATGACGGGGAACACCAGGGCATGTGAAAAATGCCAGGACTCCTGAAATTGGCATGTGTTCTTTAGAATGCTCTGGATCATCCCACCCTGCAGCAGCCACACCAAATCCTTCATTGCATAGTGTTGTAGACACTGCAAGAATTCTCCCATTTGCTTAGGGTTTCAAAGAGGTACTAATCCCTCAAACACATGTTAATATATGTGTTTTCTTTGATGAAGAGGGACAGATATAAGCTTGCGTCTCCAAAAGTAAGCTCCTCCTTCAGCACCACCCATCCATCCTGTTTCAGAGTGAGAAAGCTCACCTACAAATCCAGAGCTTTTCAGAGTGAAGGGTTCATGCTCTTGGGGTGGCGGGGTGAAAATTAACTAAGGCAATGCTCTTTTGATGAAACAGAATACTTTCCTCCAGAATCGCTCTCCCTTAATTATACATAGCCTTTTTTTCCACTCTTTATTGTTGTTTGAAACTCTTGACTCCCCCCATCTTATTCCTTATCCCTTGGCTATGACATCTGCCTGTGCTTTCTCCTCTGCCCACCATCCAATCTTGACCTTCCCTGGGAAGAACACACAAGCTGAGTCCTGATCACCCAAAGCCACCTTCACCCACAGACTAACTCAGGAAATACAGTATCGTGAGGAGTAAAAGCATCAGTTAGATCCCGGATCTCCACTTCTTAGCCCTGTGGCCTTGGGCCAGTTGGACCATAACTTACATAACCATACTTTCTTTGAGATACACTTAGGATATTTGAAATACTTTGCAGCAATGAGTATCTATGTATCTAAAAATCTGCGCACTGGTATAAGTATTCCTATAGAAGAGCTTCCTAGCAGTGGAATTGCTTGGTCAAATGTATATCATTTGAAATATTGATAAGTGCTTCCAAAGTGTCTACCAGAGCCATTAACATACAAGACAAAGCAGAGATACGTTTATTCCAGATGATAGTTTTGAATATTATCATAGTGGTAAAAGGCTACACTTTCCCCGAATCTTTGAATTTGCAACTGAGGTCCAAGGTCACACCCTCCAATCTTGCACCTTTCGTGTTTCAGATGCAAGAGCTTTCTTAACCTGGCCAGGCATTCGCCTGTTCGAGTCTGGCATTTATTTGCTGGAGTCATCAAAGAAAATGCAAACTCAGAGCCAATAATTTCAGCTTCTGTCAATCTGTAGTTCAGAGAGCTGGATTGTATCTCTAAATCCTATTATAAAGGCTTGTGCCAAATGATTGCATATCTTTGATTAGAATGAGTTGATCTAATTAGACTTTTCTTAGTGTTTTCCTCTGGACTCCCTCTCAACTACTTTGACATTTTTTATTGCTGTTTTACATTACACAAACGATAGTCTCTCTATGAAAATCCAAACATTAGGAACATATAGAGAGTAAAGTATGAAAGCCATCCTTCCAGATCTTGCTGCACTCTGTATCTATATGTCTATAGCTATGTCTCAGACATTCTTATTTTTTCAGTCCATTACTTAGTGTCTAACTGCTCTATACTGACATTACTCGAGTTATTCAAATAACTCTCCAAGTAGACGTGGCAAAAGCAATGAAATACAGGGACAACAAGAATAAAGAAATAGTAACTCCCTGAACATTTCTTTCTGTGACAACTGTGGGAGTATTTTGATAACTGTTGGCAGCAGGACACTGCATGTGATGTGGGGAAGGAAACCTTGGCATTCAAACAAGCAAATGGTTTGGCGACAGTTTATTAAATTTCTGCCATGCTTGCAAAAGCCAGTAACAATTTCTCAGACTGCAGAATTACTACACGTGACAGGTTTGAGAATGTTTCACAATATTCATCAAGTAAATCACCCTTCAAAATTAAAAATTATATGAACTCTTTCAATAATTGTAACTGCTAAAACAAAAGCTCACTGGTGTATGTATTTAACCTGTGCATTTTGGATGATTGTCTGCCATGGAATCAGAGGCTAAGCAAAAACATCCAAGTAAAATTATAATTCAGTTTTACTGGTAGGTTTCTGTCAAACTATTACATCTTCTTCAGGCCCCAAATAGTCCACATTCCTTCCCTAAAAATGTAACTGTGAATGCCTACATTAAAAAAAGATTTCAAATCAATAGCTAACTTTATACCTTAACGAAGTAGAATAAGAAGAGCATACTAAGCCCAAAGCTAGCAGAAAAAAGGAAGTAATAAGGATTAAAGCAGAAATAGAGAAATAGAAATAGAGAACAGGAAAACGATAATCAATGAAACCAAAAGTTGGTTCTTTGACAAAATAAACAAAATTGACACACCTTTAGCTAGATTGACCAAGAAAAAAAGAGAGAAAAAGAAAATTACTAAAATCAGAAATGAAAGAGGGCACATTACTACCAACCTTAATGTAATAAAATGGATTATAAGGAAAGCTATGAACAACTGTATACCAGAAAATTAGATAACTTAGAGGAAATGGACAAATTCCTAGAAAGGCACAAACTACCAAAACTGACTCAAGAAAAAGTAGAAAATAAGCCTATAATAAGAAAAGAGATCACATTAGTAATTTAAAATCTTCCCACCAATAAAAGACCAGGTTCAGATGATTTTACTGGTGAAGTCAGCTAAACATTTCAAGGAAAATTAATATCAATTTTTTACAAACTCTTCCAAAAGATAGGAGAGGCAGGAAAACTTTCCAACTCATTTTATGAGGCCAGAATTACTCTGAAAACCAGAAAAAGATATCAGAAGAAAAATATACAGACCAATATCCCTTATGAATATCTGTGCAAAAAAATTCCCAACAAAATACTAGCAAGCTGAATTCAGTAATCTACAAAAATATTATATACCATGACCAAATGGGATTTATCCCAGGAATTCCAGGGTGGTTTAATACATGAATATCAATTAGTATAATACACTATAAAATAGAATAAAGGACAAAGAAACGATAATCTCAGTAGATGAAGAAAAGACATTTGAGGACTTCCCTGGTGGCACAGTGGTTAAGAATCCGCCTGCCAATGCTGGGGACACGGGTTCGATCCCTGGTCTGGGAAGATCCCACATGCTGAGGAGCTCTAGAGCCCGTGAGCCACAACTATTGAGCCCGCTTGCCACAACTACTGAAGCCCGCGCATCTAGAGCCCGTGCTCCGCAACAAGAGAAGCCACCACAATGAGAAGCCCGCGCACCGCAACGAAGAGTAGCCCCCGCTCACATCAACTAGAGAAAGCCCGTGCGCAGCAACAAAGACCCAATGCAACCAAAAATAAATAATAAATTAATTTTTAAAAAAGACATTTGAAAAATCCAACACCCTTTTTTTCTATTGATTTACAAATGTTGTGTTAATTTCAAGTGTACAGCAAAGTGATTCATACATAAATTGTATATATATAATATAATATATATATATATATGTTCTTTTCCAGATTCTTTTCCATTATAGGCTATTACAAGATATTGAGTATAGTTCCCTGTGCTATACAGTAAGTCCCTGCTGTTTATCTATTTTATATATAGTAGTGTGTATATGTTAATCCCAAACTCCTAATTTATCCCTCCCCCCTTTACCCTTTGGTAACTAAATTTGTTTTCTATGTCTGTGAGTCTATTTCTCTTTTGTAACCAAACTCATTTGTATCACTTTTTTAGATTCCACATATAAGTGATGCCATATATTTGTCTTTCTCTGTCTAATTTATCTCACTTAGTATGACAAGCTCTAGGTCCATCCTCATTGCTGTAAATGGCATTATTTCATTCTTTTTTATGGCTGAGTAATATTCCATTGTGTGTGTGTGTGTGTGTGTGTGTGTATATACCACATATGTACCACATCTTTATCTGTTCATCTATCGATCTATCAATGGACATTTAGGTTGCTTCCCTATCTTGGCTATTGTACATAGTGCTGCAGTGAACACTGGGGTGCATGTATCCTTTTGAATTTGAGTTTTTGTCTTTTTCGAATATATGCCAAGGAGGTTTGCTGGGTCATATGGTAACTCTATTTTAGTTTTTTAAGGAATCTCCATACTGTTCTTCATAGTGGCTGCACCAATTTGCATTCCTACCAAAAGTGTAGGAAGGTTCCCTTTTCTCCACACCCTCTCCAGCATTTATTATTTTTAGACTTTTTATGATGGCCATTCTGACTGGTGTGAGGTGATACCTCATTGTAGTTTTGATTTGCATTTTTCTAATAATTAGCGATGTAGAACATCTTTTCATGTGCCTGTTGGCCTCCTGTATGTCTTCTTTGGAGAAATGTCTGTTTTGGTCTTCTGATCATTTTTTGATTGGATTGTTTGTTTTTTTGATATTGAGCTGTATGAGCTGTTTGTATATTTTGGAAATTAGTTCCTTGTGGATTGCATCATTTGCAAATACTTTCTCCCACTCCGTAGGTTGTCTTTTTGGTTTGCTTATGGTTTCCTTTGCTGTACAAAAGTTTTTAAGTTTAATAAGGTCCCATTTGTTTATTTTTGCTTTTGTTTCCATTACTCTAGAAGACATATCCAAAAAAATATTGCTGTGATTTATGTCAAAGACTGTTCTGCCTATGTTTTCCTCTAGGAATTTTATAGTATCCAGCCTTACATTTAGGTCTTTAATCCATTTTGAGTTTACTTTTTGTATATGGTGCTAGAGAATGTTCTAATTTCATTGTTTTACGTATAGCTGTCCAGTTTTCCCAGCACTGCTTATTAAAGAGACTGTCTTTTCTCCATTGTGTATTCTTGCCTCCTGTGTCATAGATTGACCATGAGTACATGGTTTTATTTCTGGACTTTCTATCCTATTCCACTGATCTACAACACCCTTTCTTGATAAAAACATTCAACTATTGGTTGGCCAAAAAGTTCGTTTGGGTTTTTCTGTAAGATGTTACAGAACAACCCGAATGAACTTTAGGCCAATCTAATAGAAATAGAAAGGACCTTCCTCAACTATCCACAGCTAAGACATTTATATACAACAGTGAAAGACTAAATACTTTCCCTTAAATCAGGAACAAGAAAGAAAAGGATATCTACACATTTCACTTCTATTTAACATTGTACTGGAGGTTACATCCAGGGCAATTAGGCAAGAAAATAAGTAAAAACATCTAGATTGGAAAGGAGGAAGTAATACTATCTCTATTTATAGATGACATGATCATGTATATAAAAAATCCTAAGGAATCCACTAAAAAATTATTAGAGCTAATAAAAGAGTACAAGCAAATTGCAGAATACAAGATCAATATACAAAAATCAGTTCTAGGGCTTCCCTGGTGGTGCAGTGGTTGAGAGTCCGCCTGCCGATGCAGGAGACACGGGTTCGTGCCCCGGTCCGGGAAGATCCCACATGCCGCGGAGCGGCTGGGCCCGTGAGCCATGGCCGCTGAGCCCGTGCGTCCGGAGCCTGTGCTCCGCAATGGGAGAGGCCACAGCAGTGAGAGGCCCGCGTACTGAAAAAAAAAAAAAAAAAAAAAAAAATCAATTCTATTTCTATAGACTAGCAATGAAAATTCTGAAAATAGAATGAAGAAAATAATTCCATTTACAATATCATCAAAAAGAACAAATTACTTAGGTATAAATTTAGCAAAGAAGTGCAAGACTTGTACATGGAATACCACAAAAGATGGCTGAAAATAATTAAAGACCTAAATAAATGGAAAGACATCCCATGTTCATGGATCAGAAGACTTAATATTGCTAAGATAGTGACACCCCTCAAATTGATTCACAGTTGCAACATAATCCCCATCAAAATCCTAGCTGGCTTTGAAGAAACTGACAAGCTGACTCTAAAATTCATACAGAATTAAAAAATAATCTCAAAAAAGAAGAACGAAATTGAAAGACTCATACCTCATGACTTCTGAACTCAGTACAAAACTACATGAATCAATACAATGTGGCGCTGGCATAAAGATAGACATAGAATGACAGAGTAAACTGAGTGTCCAGAAATAAACCCTTATGTTTATGATCAGTTGATTTTTGACAAATGTGCCAAGGCATTAATAGGGAAAGACCTGTCCCACAGCCATTTGGGATGCTTGTTTGTTTTTTTTAATAATCTTATTTATTTATTTTTTTATTGAAGTAGAGTTAATTTACAATGTTGTGTTAGTTTCAAGTGTACAACAAAGTGATTCAGCTATACATATATATATTCTTTTTCAGATTCTTTTCCATTATAGGTTACTACAATATATTGAGTATAGTGCCCTGTGCTATACAGTAGGTCCTTGTTGTTTACCTATTTTATATATAGTAGTGCGTGTATGTTAATCCCAAACTCCTAATTTATCTCTCTCCCCAACCTCCCACTCCCACCTCTGCTCTCCCCATTGGTAACCATAAGTTTGTTTTGTATGTCTGTCAGTCTATTTCTGTTTTGTAAACAAGTTCACTTCTATCAATTTTTTAGATTCCGCATATAAGTGAAATTGTATGATATTTGTCTTACTCTGCCTTACTTACTTTATTTAGTATGATAATCTCTAGGTCCATCCATGTTGCTGAAAATGGCATTATTTCATTCCTTTTTATGGCTCAGTAATATTCCATTGTGTGTGTGTGTGTGTGTGTGTGTGTGTGTGTGTGTGTGTGTATACCACATCTTCTCCTGTTGATGTATATTTAGGTTGCTTCCATGTCCTGGCTATTATAAATAGTGCTGCAATGAACATTGGGGTGGATGTATCCTTTCAAACTATAGTTTTCTCCAGATATGTGCCCAGGAGTGGGATTGCTGGATCATATGGCAGTTCTATTTTTAGTTTTTTAAGAAACCTCCATACTGTTCTCCATAATGACTGTACCAATTTACATTTCCACCTACAGTGTAGGAGGGTTCCCTTTTCTCCACACCCTCTCCAGCATTTGTTATTTGTAGACTTTTTGATAATGTCCATTCTGACTGGTGTGAGGTGATACCTCATTGTAGTTTTGATTTGCATTTCTCTAATAATTAGTGATGTTGAGCATCTTTTCATGTGCCTGTTGGCCATTTGTATGTCTTCTTTGGAGAAATGTCTGTCTACAGCCATACCATCCTGAACATGCCCAATCTCATCTAGAGAAATGACTATTTAGGTCTTCTGCCCATTTTTTGATTGGGTTGTTTGGTTTTTGTTTGCTTGTTTGTTTGTTATTGAGTTGTATAGCTGTTTGTATATTTTAGAAATTAATCCCTTGTCAGTTGCATCATTTGCAAATATTTTCTCCCATTCTCTAGGTTGTCTTTTCATTTTGTTTATGGCTTTCTTTGATGTACAAAAGCTTTTAAGCTTAATTAGGTTGGGTGTGTTTTGTTTTTCTTCAGAAAAGTTTATTTTATTTACTTCTCCTAGGCAAGTGAAAATCCTGGTGAGATGTCATCATGCTCCCTTGCCTCCCCTTTCTTTCCTTTGCTCTTCTCCCCCAAAGAACAGCAGGAGTGCCAGAATCAGTTGGAGAAGGCAAGATAAAAACAGTGAAGAGAAGTTTCTGTTTCTCTCCCCCAGTGAATTGGCCTTCCAACTTGCAGTCAAGGCCTTCATAAAATTAAACTTGTTTTGATAGTGATTACTTCTCTTGGATCAGCTGAGTAAGTGGAGCCAGTAACATAGCAGAGAGATTTTGAAGATCCAGCAAGTTTGCATAGGAGGAGAGGATACCAAAT
This sequence comes from Tursiops truncatus, assembly GCF_011762595.2. Classification (NCBI taxonomy): domain Eukaryota; kingdom Metazoa; phylum Chordata; class Mammalia; order Artiodactyla; family Delphinidae; genus Tursiops; species Tursiops truncatus. The sequence goes on from NC_047037.1 coordinate 125,180,157, forward strand.
TAAGTCTTTGGTTTCTTATTTATGAAGATGAGGTTACTTTTTCATTCACTTTTTGTTATGTGTATGAAATTTTGAAATGTGTGTGAAATATGTGTGAAACATTTCAGCTGTACAGAAAAGAAGAAAAAGTAGTATAACAAATGCCATATACCCACTGTCGAGATTAACAATTTGCCACATTTTGCCTCTTCCATGTTTTTATGAAATATTTTCTTTTATTCATTTTTAAAATTGAAGTGGAGTTGATGTACAATATTATGTTACTTTCCGGTGTACTATACAGCAATTTGACATTTGCACACATTATGAAATGATCACCACAGTAAGTCTAGTAACCATCTGTCCCTGTACAAAGCTATTATAATATTATTGACCATTTTAATATAAATTACAGATGTTATGACATTTCACTTCTAATTTTTCAGTGTGTATATTTTTAATAATAATGACATTTTCTTACAAAAAAGCAAGTTACACTTGACTAAAACTTTTGAGGTTAAAACTGGAGAGATTTCCAATACCACAAAGCTTTCATTATTATTCCCATCACTCTTTCCCTTACTAGCAGGAGAGGAGGGGAAAACTTGGACCTGTTAGAATTGGTCCAAGTACCAGCTGAGACTTTATTTTTTGGTGTTTCCAGAAAGGCCCTGACATCAGAAAGCAAAAATCTCTTTAATTCTAAACTATTGACAAAGACTGTGGTCAACTTAGGCCAAAAGCCAAAGCTCTCCTCATTGAAAAATGCAGTAGAAAGATTTGGCTAAATACCAGTAGCTTTTTAAAATTAAGAATCTCAGTCAACATGTTGGAGGTTTTGAATGCAGAAAGAAGGGAAGGGAGTATAGAAAAGAGAAAAGTGATGATAAGAGGAAGATCAGAAGAGAGAAGAAAAGAAACAGTCTTATAAACCCCAACTCAGATACCACAATCTAGGCATCTCTTTCTTCTATCTCCCTATATCCCTTTCTGTTCTAAGATTGTTTTTTTTTTTTTTAATAAATTTATTTATTTATTTATTTTTGGCTGCGTTGGGTCTTCATTGCTGGGCGCGGGCTTTCTCTAGTTGCGGCGAGCAGGGGCTACTCTTCGTTGCGGTGCACGGGCTTCTCATTGCGGTGGTTTCTCTTGTTGCGGACCATGGGCTCTAGGTGTGTGGGCTTCAGTAGCTGTGGCTCGCGGGCTCCAGAATACAGGCTCAGTTGTTGTGGTGCACGGGCTTAGTTGCTTTGCAGCATGTGGGATCTTCCTGGACCAGGGATTGAACCCGTGTCCCCTGCATTGGCAGGCAGATTCTTAACCACTGCACCACCAGGGAGGTCCTGTTTTAAGATTCTTGACTTACTAGGATAAAATTAAATATGCTTTAAACAGTTTATGAGAGAGAAAGAGAGACCGTGTGTGTGTATATATGTGTGTGTGTGTGTGTGTGTGTGTGTGTGTGTGTGTGTGTTTAAAGTGGTTGGGGCAGGAGGGAAAAGAAAAAATCTGTAATAGTTGAGTAGAGGTTGCTTATCATACTGACAACTTTCCAGCAGCAATAAAATACGGTATTGTTACTAGAAGACTTGCTTATTCTCTGTTTCTGAATTTGAAGAGTAGCCTAGTTTTATAGTTGAAAATGCCTTTAAAATCACATACCTCAGTCCCATTTTCTATATATGAGGAACCAAAGTTCCAGAGGTTTTAGATGGCTTATCTAAAATTGTCTCTAGGGAAAAAATATGTAGTTTCTGGAATGGCCAATATATCTCCACTTTTGACTGTCAGTGCTCCAGGATGTTTAGGCCCTATCCTAGGGAGGAATGACAAGGATGGCCATTTCCGCCATAGGCTCTAACCTCCATATCCTGCTTCTTAAACTGCATCCACCCCATCAAGCATTTTCAAGGTCTCCATCAAAGTTCCCTGCCATTGTGTTCACTGGCTCCAAGCCAGAGGACAAACATTTGAACTTCTGTCCCTGCGAGGATTCCTAGCACTTCAGGGAATCAGCAGCCTGGCCTTTGTTAGAATATCACACTTCCAGGAAAAAAATATTTTTGAAAACTCTTCCAATTCCTAGGAGCACTCACATCTATAAGGCACAAGGCAAACCTTAAAATTCAGTGAAAAGCAAGAGGGTTTTAAAGGTTATCATATGAGAAAATATGCCCTTTCTTGACCTCTCCAGAGAAACACAAATCTTGGCTTGTTTGGTAGACAGAATGTTGTCACTTAGAGCATTATATCGGTCGTGAAACCAAATGTTAACCTTCTGCTGCTCTTCCAGTCAGCTACTTTTCATCAGGGTCAAAAAGAGCATTCCAGAAAAATTAAAACTATCCACCTGCTTTAAAGGGGAAAGATCCAAGAACATAGCAGTTTCCTAAATCTTTGGGAATAAAAAGGCGTCATTCTGTTTCTTGTCTATCTACCTAATCTTTTCTGTAGCAAGTTTATTCATGTTCTCTAACCCCTTCCCAAAGGTCTTAAAGATGAAAAATGCAGTTGAGATGCTGGTCATAAAAGTTATTTTAGGTATAGAATTTCATCAGCATTAAGAATTTGATTACACAAAACAATTAAAGGTTTATAGAGATACATTAGAGAAAAATGTGTTCAGGATACATAGTAAACACTAAACAAATCAAAAGCAGCCTGTTTTTGCTACAAGTACTCCTATTTATCTGTCTTAAGTTGGAGCACGTACTAAATTCTGTACTTAAAAAATATGCCTTGTGGGCTTCCCTGGTGGCGCAGTGGTTGAGAGTCCGCCTGCCGATGCAGGGGACACGGGTTTGTGCCCCGGTCCGGGAAGATCCCACATGTCGCGGAGCGGCTGGGCCTGTGAGCCATGGCCACTGAGCCTGCGCTTCTGGAGCCTGTGCTCCGCAACGGGAGAGGCCACAACAGTGAGAGGCCCGCGTACCGCAAAAAGAAGAAAAAAAGCCTTGAGAACTAGGTACAAAGAAAAAGGGCCGCAGTGGATTTTATCCTTTTTCTCTGTACTCCAGGATAAATTAATGAAAATGCAAAGAATATTTTTATGTCATGTTTTTCTTTGTTGGCCAATGGCAAAACATACCCTCTTGGCAAATAGGCAGGTATTAGAATCCACTACTAAAATCTCAAATTCTACTGCTGCCAATTTGGCCATATGAATCAAAACTTCTGACTTTTTTACCACCAACTATCCTGAGGAAATAATCACGCAAGAGTACAAACATACAAGAATGTGCATCACAGCTTTCTTTATGATGTTAAAAAATCAAAACAACCTAAAAGCAAATAAATATGGATCTGTTAAACAGTTATTATATCCCTAGAGCGAATACAATGGTGCCGTCAGCACTGATATTGCAGTAGATTGGTGACTTGGAAAAATGGTTATAGGAGTGGAGGTAACATGGCAGTGCTGTAGAGTAAAGGCTTTAGATATAGACAGACCTGGAACCATGTCCTGTTGTACCATTGACCAATTGGGTGTCCTGGGGCAATTTATTGGACCTCATTCAGACCCTCAGTTCCTTCATATGTAGAATCAAAGGAGATCATGAACACAGAGCACTTAGCAATGAGATTGGCATGTAGAGATAACTGAAGCTTAAAAGCAGTACTACTGACTTTAAAAAGACATTGTTAGATGTTATGGGCTGAATGTTTGTGTTCCCTCAAAAATCATATGTTGAGACCCTAATCCTAATGTGATGGTATTTGGAAGTAGGACCTTTGGGAGGTGATTAGGTCATGAGGGTGGAGCCCTCATGAATGGGATAAGTCTCCTTATAAGAAGATGCCAGAGCTCTCTTTCCTCCATGTGAGGACACAACAAGACATCGGCTGTCTGCAACCTGGAAGGGGGCCCTTGCTGGAACCTGATTGTCCCAACACCCTGACCTTGAACGTCCTATCCTCCAGAACTTAAGAAATAAATTTCTGTTGTTTATAAACCACTCAGACTCTGGTGCTTTGTTATAGCAGCCTGAACTAAGTTGTTAGGTTAAAAAAGAACGTACAGTACTATGACACTCTTGTCAAAGATATATGGATCCATATATCCACCCAGTAGCTATATATCTATTGAGCATTTAATAACTGACAAGCACTTTGTTAGGAAAAGGGACTACAATAATGAGATTAAAAATTAGACCCTGTCTTCATGGAGTTCACAGTCTACTACTGGTGACTGATTGTGACCAATTGAGTTTAAAATCCCAGCTTTGATACCAGAGAGGAAGAGGGTAACGAGAGCTTGCAATAGTAGGATTTGATCTAGTCAGGAAGGGCAGGAAAATTTCCTAAGGAAATTGAAGTTTAGCAGAGACAGAAGGATGAAGAGGTGGTGACCAGCTGAGATGGAGGTGAACTGACAGCAGTGAACATAACAGTTCAGCGCGTTGAATCTGGACTAAGCCCAGTGCCGTTGCAAACCTTACTCTACCCGCCACAAGTTGTTGTGATTCTGGGCTTGTCACTCAATCTCTCTGTCCCAGTGACCTCACCTGTAAAATGGAAATAATAGATTTTCTAATTTATATGATTATGAGGATTAAAGTAGGTAATATGAAAAAAATTTAGCATAGTGCCTAATATATATATAGCAAATATTCAGAGATAATACTAAAGAAAGAACAAAGAATGAAGATCCAAGTGCAAAGAGGGAACAGTATATGCAAAGGCCCTGTGGTATCATGATGAGAAAAAGGGAATGAAGTGGTGCTGTATATCCTCCTTTTATTCTAAAAGCTGCTGGAATCCTTGAAGGTTTTCAGCCAGGCTCTCCATGGCCTCCATTGCTCTCCCTCTCAACCTTTGTGCTACAGTCCCACCTGCCAACTCTCACTCTGTGTACTTGTCACAAGGTCTGTGCACCTGGTGTTCCCTTTTCATAGACTGTTCTTCCCACCTGTTTTCTCCTACTCCCTTCAACTTTCAGACTAAGTGTCACTCCCTCAGACTAGCCTTCCCTGACTTCCCAAATATGCAAACCCTTAATTAATTAGCCCCCCTAGTATCCATGCTTGCTTTGCCTGATCGATGTCTATCTCATCCACGAGATGAGATATTGTCTGTTACTGCACATAATTGTGTCCCAAGCCATCAGCATAGTGGTTGGCCTATAGTAGGTGCTTATTTCATGTTGCATAATGAAAGAGAGAAAGGATGGGAGAGAAGGAGGAAGGTAAAAAAGTGGAGAAAATTGAAGTGGGGTGAAGCGGTGATAAAGTCAACTCAATTTTAGACTTGATTTTAATTTAAATATTTAAAAATCAATTTTAACTGATTTTGAGTGGAACATCTAGATATTCTAAAAACAGGGAAAACTGATTTGGAGTTCAAGAGAAAGATCTGAGCTAGAGAGATATAGACTACAGAGTTATTAGAACATGAAAGATAACTGAAGTAAGGGAATGGGGAATAGCAGGGTCTGTAGAGACAGATGGTTTGGGTTCATTACCTGTGTGCATGTGGGCAGGTTAGTAAGTCTCTAAGTCACCAGACAGATACAGAGAGATAGGTCCCTATCACAGCCAGCCAGACTCCCAATAGTGTGTTTCCCACATCCCCAGGCTGCCTCACACCCAGCTGGTCACTCAGATTACCCTGAACATTCATCATACAGAAATCATACAGATTTTGATCTTCTATTTGTTTAGCCTCTGGAGTTGATCGGGTACTTACTGATACCCAGCAGTTATAGATAGGGCTGTTTAAAGACGCATAATCATACCTTTCCCCAGCTCCCTCACTGTGTTGTTGCAGAGATCCAAAGAGAAAATGCGTATGAAGGGACCTGCAAAATATCGTGTCAAACAAATGAAGATGACATTATCATGACAGAGAACAAGTCACAACATTCAGGATGGCTTTTTCTTCTCCCTAGAAATGCATTCCACTGGAGTCCATCTTCTCAGATATCTTAGTAATTAAGAACATGGGTCTTGGAAGTCAGACAAATCTGGGTTTAAAGCTGGTTCAGGTTTTTCCTAGTTGCCTAGTCCTGGGTCAGGGACTTAACTTTCCTAAGCCTTTGTTCTCATCTGTAAGATGATAATAGTACCTCTTCCCAAAGTTGTTTATCAGATAATGCCTATAAAGTGCTCTGCATAGTGCCAGAAAATAGTACTTAATACATGGTAACAATTAATATCGTCTTTAGAAGTGTTCTGGAGAGCAGCAACCAAATGGAAGAATCACTGCATCTTTCCTAAATCTTTTTAGTATCCTCTCATCTGGGCTGTATTGCTATAGATCCAAGATGGTGAGTTAGACTGCAAAGCTCCCGCAACCCAGCGGAGTTTTTCTTCCCCCACTCACTCTTCAATGAAGGACATACATTAAGCGTAGCTGTCCTAGGCAAGGGGTCTCAGGAGAAAATTAGATATAGTGTGGGTCAAGTTATATACAAAAAGGCAAATCCATTCCCAGCCGGTACTGAGGGATCTACACTCTTTGGGGGACTGCAGAGGAAAGACATAACTAGCATTCATTCCAGGACTGGCTCTTTTCTTATCTTGCTGTGTGACCTTGGGTAAATTATATCACTCCTTTGGTTCTCATCATTCTTAACTGTGAAATGAGGGAGGGGAAATGTGGGGAGGGGATGGAGTTGGGAAGTACCTTTTCCCCCAAGTTTTAGTTGTTATGACTCCATCCTTATAGACTAACTGATGCCTGTCCATCCTTTGTTTGACCCTGACAAATGTTTGTTAAATGCTGTCTCTTCCCCAAGAAAATTCCATTTTAAAAAAGTCATTTTCTTATTACTTAATTCCCTATGAAGTTGCTAATTATCCTTCAATTTAAAAAAAACAACCACTGAATTGATGATAAATGTGCTTTTAAAAAAGGAAAGAAAGCATTAATAACTAATTTACTGATCACTGGTGAACGTCACTTAACTGTCAGGTAGAACCACCCTGGAGCTGTTAAGTCATGTAGGAGCAGAGATTGTGAAAGGCTGTCCTGCTTGTAGTAATTAGAACCAGGTGAGGCTGTTACCGGGTCCAAGACAAGGTGTTGAGGCAAGGAAGATGACTTTATCCGGAAAGCCAGCTGACCGAGAAGGTGGCAGACTAGTGCCTCTGATAAACCATTTTATCCAGGTTTGGATGCCAGTTTCTTTTATAGTACAGAGAGGGGGAGGAGATGAGGAAGTAAAGTAAAAAGGCCATAAATTTTGCAAATATCCCCTGGAATGGCCAGCCTTGTGGAGGGGATGTGTTCATTTCTTGTTTCTTGCAGCCTTCCACAAGTGCGCCTGGTCAGGTTGTCTCCCTGTGAGCTGAACAGAGGCACTTTAACATTCAGGCAGAGGGGCAGGGTTCCGAGGCAGGCCACTATGTGTGATGATAATAACAAAAGCAACGAAAAGCAAAGGTTAAAGTCAAAGAAACATGGAGTCCGACTTAGCTCTCCCCTGTTACAAGGCTAGTGAGGGTTTTTTTTCTTTCTTGGAAGAAAGTTTTGAGCACTGTATTGTTATAATAACTGGAAGAAAGATGTCACTTTGGGAGAGTCATGAAGATCTTCTTGAGGGGCTGTAGAATAGGGCTTCTCTAAATATAGGTTTATTTGAGCACAAGTCATGAGTGTGCTTATGGGCATATCAGAACGAAAAACTGAAATCAGGCTTATTTCAGAAAAGAATCTGAGGGATAATGATGAAGGATGAGTAATAAGCATCCCATGAAAGACCTTAAATTCTATCCACAGGCAGTTAGAATGTATTTGAGAGACACTTCGGAATTTATGTGGTTCTGGAAATGGAAGACGTTTTTCCCTCTTTTCTCTAATTTGCAGAGTGTGGGCATTTACCAGCAACTTCTCCACACCCGTGAGGAAAAATAACCCATTCAACATAGAAATACCGAATCTGAGATGTTGTGAGAAGTCACTCAGTTTAAGAAGTCACTTCCGCCAGGGAACTCCTATGCTGCTGCTGTTTGTAATCATTTCATTTTAATCTTTGCACTAGTTTTATACTTTATTAAGTAAAGAACACGGTCTTTAAATTTTTTCTACAAGTTCTTTGGAGGCTTGCTTTCTCTATTGTCCAAGTGGTTAATGCCCTCATAATTGCTAAATGCAGGAGACAATTTTCAATTGTCTTTTTAGCACTGAAGACAGTAAATACCTCCACCTCTGGCTCCTGATTCTCTCCGAGTTCCTCTCATACATTTTTGACTGCTCTTTCTTGTGTTCTTTTGTTTGTTTCAAGTTTGTTATTAGACTTTATTATTTAGGTTTTAGATTCACAACAAAATTAAGCAGAAGGAATGGAGATTTCCCATATACGCTCTGCCCCCAGCACATCCTAGCCTCCCCCATGTCTCCCACAAGCGTGATACATTTGTTACAACTGATGAACATACACTGACATATCACAATCACCCAGAGTCCATAGTTTACATTAGGGTTCATTCTTGGTATTGTACATTCTATGGGTTTGGACTATGGACAAAGAAATATTGCCTGACATTTTAGTAATCAAAGAATATTGCCTGCCATCAAGCCATCAACCACTGCAGGTTCCCGCAGTGGTGCACCCTGAGAGGAATTCAGGATGGTGAAAAACAGGATACTGGCCCTAGATATCAAAGGAATGATTTTAATGATCTCTGACTCTTGCATCTTCCCTACATAGAAAAGCACTAAACTCATTAACTTGAAATGTCTGTTTTTGTGATTAGCAGTAATCTTTTGACATTCTACTACATGGATTTGTTTGTTTGTTTGTTGTAGCAAAAACTCCTATATATCCTGGTTCCTCCCTTACCTCTTCTGAGCAGTCTCTCAGAGCTTAGCTGAGAGGCTGTATCCCAAGCTTAAGCCCTCAGAAAGTTTGCCGAATAAAACATAATTCTCAACTTCTAGGTTGTGCTTTTTTTTTTTTTTTTCTGTTGTCATGGGACTGAGCCCTGAACCTGTCTGCACTAATTCTGGGTAGTTAGTGTCAGAATTGAATTGAATTGCAGGACACCCCCTCAGTGTCTAGAAAGTGGGAGAATTGTCTGGTATGAGGGAAGAAAATCCCATGCAAAAAGATCATATACACTAAGTGTACGTTTAATTTGGTAAGGAACTGCTGAAGTCTCTTCCAAATTGGCTGTACCATTTTGCATTCCCACCAGCAATGAATGAGGGTTCCTTTTGGTCCACAGCCTCACCAGCATTTGATGGTGTTGATGTTGTCAGTGTTCTGGACTTTGCTCATTGTAATAAGTGTGATAGTGGTATCTTGTTGTTGTTTTAATTTGGACTTCCTTGATGACATATTATGCGGAGTATTTTTTCATATAGTTGCGTGTGTTGACCTAAAACAAATAGACTGCGAGTTATTTCTCCAGCAAAGATGGGTTTACTTGGGATCTGCAGAGAATTGCAATTTGGGGTCTGCATCCATGGTGAGCCAAATGCAAGTCCCTGCACTGCAAGGGAAGGAGAACACTTTTATAGAGGGTAAAAGGAAGTTGGGAGGGCTAAAATAAACAGTAAAATAAACAGAGTTCATGGCTTTTCATTGGTTGAGTCCTTGCCAGGGAAGGAGTCTTTCTTCTTCCTCTTGGGCGCTGCTATTGTCACAGGGCATGAGAGCGTCTCATTCTGGTCCCCTGACTTGATTTAATTGAAGTTTCTGGGTTTTTTTTAATTTATATATTTTATCTTTGGCTGTGTTGGGTCTTCTTTGCTGTCACGCGGGCTTTCTCTAGTCGTGGCGAGCAGGGGCTACTCTTCATTGTGGTGCATGGGCTTCTCATTGCGGTGGCTTCTCTTGTTGCGGAGCACGGCCTCTAGCTGCACAGGCTTCAGTAGTTGTGGCTCGCGGGCTCCAGAACACAGGCTCAGTAGTTGTGGTGCACGGGCTTAGTTGCTTCGCGGCATGTGGGATCTTCCTGGACCAGGGAAACTCGTGTCCCCTGCATTGGCAGGCGGATTCTTAACCACTGTGCCACCAGGAAAGCCCGAAGTTTCTGTTAATTAATTTTTTTATGCTTACTATCTCTATATCTTCTTTGGTGAGGTGTCTACTAAGGTCTTTGACCAATTTTTTTTGTTTTTAAGTCTTTATTGAATTTGTTACAATATTGCTTTCGTTCTATGTTTTGGTTTTTTGGCCACAAGGCATGTGGGATCTTAGCTCCCCAACCAGGAACCGAACCCGCACCCCCTGCATTGGAAGGTGAAGTCTATAACCACTGGACTGCCAGGGAAGTCCCCTGACCAATTTTTAAGATTGGGTTGTTTTCTTATTGTTGAGTTTTAAGAGTTCTTTGTATATTTGGGGTAATAGCTCTTTATCAGATACATTTTTTTGCAAATATTTTCTCCCAATCTGTGGCTTCTAATTCTCTTGAAATTGTCTTTCAAAAAGCAGAAGTTTTTAATTTTAAAAACTTTAATGAAGTCTAGTTTATCAATTCTTTCTTGCTTGAATCACGCCTTTGGTATTTTATCTAAAAAGTCACTACCAGGGACTTCCATGGTAGTCCAGTGCTCCCAGTGCAGGGGGCCTGGGTTCAATCTCTGGTCAGAGAACTAGATCCCACATGCTGCAACTAAGGATCTCTCATGCTGCAACTAAGATCTGGTGCATAGTAAACAAAAAAAGTCACCAACAAACCCAAGGTCCTCTAGATTTTGTCCTTTGTTATTGAAGGGGAGCAGAATCTGTCACCCCAAAATATGCCTCTTTGGCAGGAGAATTATTTTAGGCTGATACTTTTAAGAAACAGCAAACATAGGAAAAGCCCTGAAAACTGAGTAGAAGTACAAAAGCACCTTTTGTAGGAGACATTTATATTTCTAAGGGAAATCTCTATTCGTACGGGTATCTCCCTCTCTGTACCTAGAAGAGAAGGGTGATTCTAAATCTCTGGAAACACTTATTAATGGAGAAGGCAGTGAATTAAATCTGCAGAACAACCTTACCCTTGTTTACTGTGCTTTTGCTGGTCACCTCCCATAACTGGCCTGGGTGGGGGGGTAGGGGGAGACTGCAACATCTTTCGTCTTTAACTACAGACGGCATCTAAGGTGGTGACTTGGGCCATTTTGGAGAGTTATTCAGTGTTCTTGGATATCTCCCTTGAATATAGAAGGTATACAATTTACTAAATGTGTTTGTTTTTCTCCCATTAACCTGTCTTTTCATTACGGAGGGATCTCAGCCAAGAACCTAAAAGGGGAGAGGAAAAATTATTTCTACTTCCCCACATTATCTTCTAGGAGTTTTGTAGTTTTGCAGTTTACATTTAGGTCTGTGATCCATTTTGAGTTCATTTTTTGTGATAAAAATATAAGGTCTGTGTCTAGATTCACTTTTATTTTTTAACATGGATCTTCTTCCTACCTCTTATTGGATTTATTTCCTTAGATTTACCTCTAGATGAATATTCACTTCTTTTTCTGATTGATCTCATTCATTCACTCTCATGGCTTCTCCCATCTTCTAGAAAGGTTCTCAAATACCAGTCCATTGAATAGTTTCATCAGAGTCAACCAGGGTGCTTCTCAGTAATGCAGTCAGCCCTCTGTATCCACAGGTGTTGCATCCTCAGATTCAACCAACCACAGATCAAAAATATTCGAAAAAAATTCCAGAAAATTCCAAAAAGCAAAATTTGAATTTGATGCGTGCTGGCAACTGTTTACATAGCGCTTCCATTGTATTAGGTATTATAAATAATCTAGAGGTGACTTAAAGTATATGGGAGGATTGCGCACGTTATATGCAAATACTAATGCCATTTTATATAAGTGACTTGAGCATCCTCAGATTTTGGTATCCATGGGGAGTCCCAAAACCAATCCCCCTCAGACACCAAGGACGAGACTGTACAGCTTCCCAGGTGCCCCTGAGATAGAAACTTCTGGGACTCAGAAAGAGAATCATATTTAAGGATCTCTAGGAGATTCCAAAGAGCAATCTTAGTGATCACTGTTCTAGGGGAAGCTGATGATATTTACATCTACTTCTTTTTTTAAAATAAATTTATTTATTTTATTTATTTATTTTTGGCTGTGTTGAGTCTTCATTGCTGCGTGCAGGCTTTCTCTAGTTGTGGTGAGCGGGGGCTACTCTTCGTGTGGTACGCAGGTGTCTCATTGCAGTGGTTTCTCTCGTTGCAGAGCACGGGCTCTAGGCGCACAGGCTTCAGCAGTTGTGGCACGCAGGCTCAGTAGTTGTGGCTCACGGGCTCTAGAGCGCAGGCTCGGTAGTGGCACTCTGGCTTTGTTGCTCTACGGCATGTGGGATCTTCCTGGACCAGGGCTCCAACCCGGGTCCCCTGCACTGGCAGGCGGATTCTTAACCACTCTACCACCAGGGAAGCCCTACATTTATTTCTTTATCAATTCTGAGGGCTTCCTGAATTCTAGCCCAAGTTTTCTAATAGTTGCTGGTCATCTCACTAGATAACCCTTAGTCAACTCAACCCAATCCTATTGGAACTATGTATGCTGCCTATGTTTCGTTTTCAGGTAATGATGCTATCTATAACCACATATAGCCACCCAGGCTAGAAATCTCCATTACTACAACTCCCCCGCTTTCTCACCTCTATAGCTGACACAATCATCTAGATAGATGACATAGTCCTGCTGTGGAATACCATTGGAATCTACCTGCCTCTTCACTTACTGTGACCATTTACTTCATGCCTCATCTCTTTCTCAGAACACTGCAATGGTTTTCAGACTTGTCTAACATTCTGATTCTCTTATCTCTAAACCATTCTCTACATTTCCATATGAATCATCATTCTAAGGCAACAATGTCTTATAGAACTTTCTGGAATGATGGCAATGCTACATATCTGCATTGTCCAGGAGGACAGACACTACTCGATGTGGCTATTGAGAACTTCAAACGTGACAAGTATGACCGGAGAATTGTATTTTAAATTTAATGGAATTCAAATTTATATAGCCACATGAATCTAGAGGCTACCATAATGGACAGAGCAGTTCTACTGTGGATTATTTTATATCCTACCCTAGTGCTTTCCAAAAGCTCTTTACCTACAGGATAAGGTCTAGAGTCTATAGTATGACATTGAATGACACTCATAATCCAAACGTCTTTTCAGTTTCTGCTACCTCCCCTGCCCCCATTCCACATGTTCTACTCTAGCACTGTAGAAACTTGCTTTTCCTAAACAAGCCATAATTTTTAGATCTCTCAGCTTTTGAGCCTGCTCTTTGCTCTGCCTAGAATGCCCTTCCCTTATTTCCTTCCTTTCAAAAGTTGCCCCAACTTTCCATGCCGATAAAGAGTGTATGGGAGGATGTGTGTAGGTTATATGTCCTGCATGCATCCCCAACATAGGAACCTCCCCTTAGCCTTGACCTTTGACCTTGAACAAGCTGTTTAGCATCTCTCTGCCTGGTTATCTCATCTGTAGAGTGGGGATGATAATATTTTCTCTCTAACAGAGTTGTTGGAGGATTAGATATTGCAGTATTCAGACTCCACTGCTGAGAAAGCACTCAATAAAAAACGTATTATTTTCTGTCCTCCCGTAACACTTATGACGTGGTATTTGAGGCCTTTCCAGGTGGGACTCATTCTCTCTTTCCTCAAGACTGTGAGCTCCTTAGCAGCAAAGACTTGATCTTGTTCATCATTGTCCTCCAGCAGCCGCATATTGTAGCTATTTGACAAATGCCTTGACTGGGGGACAGATAACTGAGTGAATCAATTATTCACATAGGGTGTCACAGAATTTTTTTTAAAAAGTACTCCTTTTGTGTGTGTGTATCTTTAGCAAGGAGCAAAAGAGGCAGATAGTTGGGGCAAGAATGAGAAAAGAGGGTGCCAACAACTTTTCTCGTAAAGCATTAAATCTTTCTTGTTACTCCCAGAAAAACTGGCGTTAAGCCTGTTGTTGAATCTGTATCCTTTCTCCTTGCTTGACTAGAGTATAGCTCTCACATTTTTGCCATTTTGACTTTCCTTTCTGGGTCCTCTGTCCCTCTCCCGCCATGGGCATTAAGCTTCCATCACTGTCACCAAGGAAACAGCAGGGATGCTCATTCCTCACAGCTCTGCATATCTGAACTCTGGTTGCCTTTGTCCACTGAGCTAACTAAATTCTTCGTGTGCACACCACTAAATCAACTTTCTTCTACACAGAACTTTAACATTATTCTACGTTAAAAAAAAAAAAAGTGTAACTATTTCTTCTCTTGGGAATGGTCTTTTTCCAGACCTGTCAGTACTGTTGAATGCAGCGGACATTTTCGGTCCCTAGGAGTAAATATAAAAATTGCCTGTTTAGCCCTTGCACTGTGTGCACTGTAAGTGCGGGTCAATTTTAAAGCACTGCAACAGAGCATTCATAATGGGTTTCGCTTTTAAAAGCACTGTAGACCAAAAATAAACCTGACAAAGGGCAGCTGTAGAGTTTTAACATGTGGAAAACTCCACAGGCGGCAGTTATATAACTGGAAAGAAACATGATAAATATTTCACACCGTTAGATGAACTTCTAACTCTGACACGTGAAAAGCAAAGAACACAAAACACACCTCAACTCTCCAAAGAAGCAGAAAGCTTACACCGAGAAGAGACCAAGGCGATTGCTAAAATCTGAGTCCTGCCTTCCAGCTCGAGTCTTGATTGCTTTTTCCCCCCTTCGCCTCCAAGGCGGAGCCGGCGAACCCCATCTCCCCGGAGCGCCTACCCCGCAGGTTCGCGGGTTGGCCAGAAATTTCCCAAAGATCTCCACCCTTAGGCTGAAAACCCCCAGAGAAGTTTTGTGCCAAGGAGGGGAAGAGAGGAGTCGGAGCAAGGCAGGCGCAGTCCCCCCTCCTCCGCGCCCCACCCCCAAGCCCTGCGGCCAGCGCCTCCCGCGCCCGGGCTCCTCGCCCTGGGGGACAGCTGGCAGCCCCGCGCCAGACCAGACACAAAGCCGATCAATCCCGGCGGCGCGGGGGCGGGGGCCGCCCGCCCCGCCAGGGCTTCCCTTCCGCCCGTCGCCTCCTCCGGCCCCCTCATTAGGACCCAGCCGACACCTCGTCCGGCTTCCTCGGCCCGCCCCGTCCCAACCTCCCCACACGCCCCACCCCCCGAAAGAAAAAGAACTGTCCAGACCCCCCCAGGTCCCCGGTTAGGCCAGACCCGCCTCTAGGGAGCCGGTTAAGAAGACGCCCCTGGAAGGGGGAAACTGACATGCCATCAGGCCCCGCCCCTCCCCTCCCCTGCAAGAGTGTCTCTGCTCCCGCCCCGAGAAGTTCAGTGCCCCCCCGGGCTGCCTCCCGCGCTTCCGCGCTCCCGCCGCCGGGACCCTCGGCTTCCGAGGAGTCGGCAGCTCCCGACCCCGCGAAGATGGCGAGGAGGAGCCGCCACCGCCTCCTCCTGTTGCTGCTGCGCTACCTGGTGGTCGCCCTGGACTGTAAGTTGCTGGGGTACCGCCACCCTCCCACCCACTCCTGCTGAGACCAGCTCCCCCAAACCTCCAGCCCCTACTACGCTCGGCGCTGGCGGAGGGCTTTCTCTGGGGTCCCGGACGGAAGGTCTGCCGCGGGGCAGCTGACTTGACACCCAGCGAGCCCAGAATTCGAGGGTGCCGTCTGCGGCGGGGGGCCGGAGGTCTTCAGTTTAGTGTAAATCTCATCTGATTTTGTTAGTTCTAGTTAGAGAAAGTTAAGGGTCCACACCAGCAGGTTCTCATCTTGCAAAGTTGGGTTGAGTTTTCAAAGACACGGAAACGTGAATAGAATGCAAAACTCACTAACTCCTTAGAAGATGCTAAGATCCCAAGATGGCATCACTCGGAGGCAGGCGCCGGCCACACGCTTAGCACTAGAGCAGGGGGCACTATTAGAATTGTCATGGCTTTTGAGGGTCCCAATTGTGCCGCTAATGTGCAGTGCACTTTTGGGACGCGTGGTGGGAGGGAATTCCTGGCTGTTGAGCCAGAATTACTTGTATCCTCTCCACCTGTACATCTACATTCAGTTAGAGGAGTCTGGTCTGGGCGCTCCAGCCAGCTGCTGTGTCCTCAGGGTACGTCAACGGGATTGTTAGAAAGATACAGAAGCTCTGATGCAGTAGCGGGAGACGTCCCAAAGCCAACTTCACGGGATGGTTCTAAACAGGATTTTCACGGATTCTGGGCTCATAAGATTTAAAATCCTGGGAATGTTTCCTATTATTTTGTTTTTCTCGCATTAACTTTTTAGAAAAAAATGGAGGAGATTACAATAGGTCTTTAGCACACTTAAGAAACGAAGTTTTCCTTTTTCTTTCGTTTTTCCTTTTTTTCTTTTTACTTTCCTTTTATTTATTTTTAATAGAATGCATTATTGTTGTTGCTATTCAAGTTCTGATAATATAATACTTAAAATAACCTGCAGGTTGCGTGTCTAATAGCATAAAACAATGACTCTTTCTCGAGCTCTCATTGCCTGAGTATTGCTCAGCTCAACGTGGTGTGAGTTTTTGTCCCTGAGTGGGGAAAGAAGGTGCAAGTTGTCTCAGTGAAGGGGGCATGTGCTGACCTATATTATAGGAAATCAAACCAAGAAGTCAAGGCTTCACAATAAAAACCATTACGCAATTTTGACATATCAATTGGTATCATGTTGAACACACAGACAAAAAAATCACTAATGCCGAAAGGCAACAAAGAGGCAGACTGGAGGAATTGTAACAAAACTACTGGAAAAGTTATGTATTTCACTGACAGTCTTAAATTTGAAATAAAAAGGACTGACTTTAGTGTAGAATTATCACTAATTAAAAACAGAGAAAATTATTTTACTCTGGTATTCCTACACAGTAATCAAAATAGAAACAATACACCCTAAGTTTGAAACTGTAGCCAAGAATAACCCAGAGGCAAACACAGGCTTAGATGAATAGGCAGAATAAGCGCTTTTTCAAGCTTTGGGTAAAGCTAACACTTTGGCCCTCCTAACCCTGACTCCTACAGGGGATTAATTTGGAAGTGTGCAGGGATCTTTTCTGTATTGTTCCTGGGATGCCAAAAGGTCTGGTATTGCAAGAATGTTTTATTTGCTTTTTTAAAATTTTTATAACAGTTTAGACTTAAAGAAAAATTACAAAGATGGTATAGAGAGTTCCCATATACACCACACCCACTTTCCCCTATTATTAATATTTTACATTAGTGTGATACATTTGTCACAATTAAGGAACCAATACTGATACATTATTATTAACTGAAGTCCATACTTTTTTCAGGTTTCCTTCATTCTTCCCTGATGTTCTTTTCTGCTCCAGGATCCCATCCAGGACACCACAGTACATTTAGTAATCCTGTATGTATCCTTAGGCTCCTCTTAGCTGTGACAGTTTCTCAGACTTCCCTTGTTTTGTTATTACCTTGGCAGGTTTGAGGCGTATTGGCAAAATATTTTGTAGAATGTCCCTCAATTGGTATTTCTCTGATATTTTTCTCATGACTAGACTGGGTTTATGGTTTTTTTTGGAGGGCGATCTCCGAGGTGAAGTATCATTTTCATCACATCATATCAAGGGTACATACTGTGACCATGACTTATCACTGTTGATGTTAACCTTTATCACCTGGTCGGGTAGTGTATGCCAGGTATCTCCATGGGTTACCTTCCCCCCCACTTTCCATACTGTATTTTTTGGAAGGAAATCACTATGTACAACTCACACTTAAGGAAGAAGAGTTATACTCCACCTCCTTGAGAGTGGAGTAGCTCCATAAATTACTTGGAATTTCTCTGCTTGAGAGATGTCTCTCCCCCCACTCCATTCATTCATTCATTCATCTATTTTTTTTTATGTCAGCATAAGCTCATCAATATTTATTTTGCACTTTGGATAACAGTCCAATACTATTTTATTTATTTTAGATTGTCAGCTTTGGCCATTGGGAGTTCTTAAAATTGGTTCCTGTGTCCCTTTGACATCCCCCCATCATTGTGTATATATGTGTGTTTGTTTGTTTGTTTTTGGCACTTCCTTACTTTCTGGTTCCACAAAGTGCTCCAGGCTGATCCTGTATATTTTCTGCTCCAGTTCCAGAATCAGCCACTGCTCCAAGGAGCCCTGGTTCCTTTGATTGGAGAATGGTATTAGAAACCAAGATCTGGGCACTAGGTACATTCATTGCTTTTAGGGTGTTGTTGAAAAAACAAGAATGTTCTTCGAGGCTAAGTTTCACCCCACCGTCCTATTTTTGATTTATCCACTCAGGTTTCACATCCAGATCCAAAAACTGTACTGAAGGCTTACCTATGTATCACACTGTTCCTAGGACTTTCCTGTATGTTTTCTCTTTTTAAGTTCTCAACAAATGCATGAGATAGAACATATCTTCAACTTACAGGTAGGGACCCTAAGGCTCAGGAAAGCTAAGTTACTTGTCTGGGCTCACTTATCTAGGCTGGAAAGAGGTGGCACTGGGATTTGAAGATCAGAGACTTTGTTGCATAGAGAGCTGGCCTTCACTCTCATTTTTCTGAACACTTAACTCTTTTTATCATCTTCATTCAAGAAAAGACAGTGGATTCCTTATGCTCTAATTATATCTCATCTTCTTGATATTCATCCCAAATACGACTGTACCACTCTTTTGTCTCAATCCTAATATGTATAATATCATGCTCATTCCCATTCTTTCCTTTTACTTCTATCTGTCAATATTCTTTATTTCTTTTTGGTAGTCAGGAGGATTGCTTTTTGTTGTTGTTACTTAAATTATGATTTCAGTGTACCTGTTGATAGATGGACATTTATTTGTGTGTTTAGTTGAATTATATTTTTCTTTCCCACTAAAATAGAAGCTCCATGTGGGAAGAAATTTCTTGATGTTTGCTCACTACTGTATGTCCAGTGCTGAGCAAAGTGCTTGGTTAATAGTACGGGTAAATATACACCTGTCGAAGGGGAAGGGGATAAGGTGGAGTGGGTGGAAGAAATGTATGGATAGAGTTAATGATTGTATTATAAATCATGAAGCCCTAACTTATTCTGCGTAGGTGAGATGTCAGAAAAGGAGTTGAATGTGAATGAGAGCAGTGTGCTGTTCTTGGCAATACACATCTGGTGGCAGCTTGTCCTCAGATCTAGACTGGAACCCAAGCCAGGCAACCTGGCCTGAGTTTGTAATCTCTCATCAACAGACAAGGACCGTGGAGGCAGAGAGAGGTTTGGATCTTCTGCAGAATTACAAGGTTCTGCCTCTATGATGGAATTGACCCAAAACAGCACTCCAGGAAACCGGTGCCAGGAAAATTCTGCCCTCTGTCAACATTGTTAAGAGCAAAGCATCATAATCAACTAGCTGAAGAGAACTGGTTCCATCTTGACATAGTCAAGATGAATGCAAAGGTCAAATTGTGCTTGCTGGTAGACCTGATAATCATTTTAAGACAGTAACAGACATGACATTAAAAAGGAAGATGTCAAAAGCAAAAATATCAGCATAAAGAGAACAGTGAGTTCCCTATGGCTGAGGACACTCATTTACCCCTCCACATGAGCAGTTCAATGAGAGAAGCCCATGTGTATTTACACACATTTGCGCGGCCCATGGTTTCTATCACACTCTCTTCCTCCAGTGGGCCTATTTGGTGGAGAAGATGTATTAGACCATAGAGGCAAGAGCCACTGTGTTTGTTAAAGTCAGACCAGCAGAAATCTGTAAAAGCCATTGTTTAAAATAACATTTCTTTACATCCCATAACAATGTAGTGACACCACTGCTGAGCCGATACTACAGGCTACCTGTATTGCCAGATTGATGTTTTTTTAAAAATAAATTTATTTATTTTATTTTTGGATGGGTCTTCGTTGCTGCGCGTGGGCTTTCTCTGGTTGCAGCCAGCAGGGGCTACTCCTCGTTGCGGCGCGCAGGCTTTTCACTGCAGTGGCTTCTCTTGTTGCGGAGCACGGCCTCTACGCACGCAGGCTTCAGTAGTTGTGGCACGTGGGCTCAGTAGTTGTGGCTCGTGGGCTCTAGAGTGCAGGCTCAGTAGTTGTGTCGCACTGGCTTAGTTGCTCTGCGGCATGTGGGATTTTCCCAGACCAGGGCTCGAACCCCTGCCCCCTGCACTGGCAGGCGGATTCTTAACCACTGCGCCACCAGGGAAGCCCTCCCAGATTGACGTTTCGAGGAAGATGAGGGTGAGTCAGAATCTGGGTCAAGTGCTTTCTTTGGCAAAGAAAGAAAAAGAAAACTTAAAACTGAGCACTACTTTCTTGGAAGGTGTTACTGAGGTTAGAACTCAGGGGAAAAAAGCCCAACTATATTAGTTTCCTATTGTCACAGTAACAAATTACGATAAATTTAATGCCGCACAAATTTATTATCTTAAATTTCTAGAGGTCAGAAGTGTGAAATAGGTCTCAATGGGCTAAAATCGAGGTATGGGAAGGGCAGTGTTCCTTCTGGAGGGTCTAGGGGAGAATCTGTTTCTGTGTGTTTTCCAGCTTCTAGAGGCCAGCCATGGCCCCATTCCTCCAGATGCAAAGCCAGCGATGCCAGGCTGCCATATCTCTGGTTCTCTCTCTTCTGCCTCCCTCTTCCACTTATAAGGACCACTAAAATTGCATCAGGCCCACCTGGGTAATCCAGAATAATCTACTCATCTCAAGATCAGCTGGTTAGCGACTCTAATTCCATCTGCAACCTTATTTCCTATTTACCATGTAAGGTAACATATTTATAGGTTCCTGGAATTAGGATGTGGACACCTTGCCGGGGGTGGGGGGGATTATTTTGCCTACCACAGGAACCAAAATTAGGATGTGGGTAATCGGTGTTGTGGCCAAGAACATTCTAGAGCCTATGGAGCAACCATAACTCTTCCCTTTAAATTATACTTCATAGTGTTATAGATTTGCATTTTTTGAGCTGTATTTCAGATGGCATAGTGTAGTGGTAAAGAGGACGTACTCTGATGCTGAACTCTGCTCACTTACTAGCTTTGTGACTTTGTACAAGTTATTTGACTTTTGTGTGGGTTAGTTGACCCATCTGTAATGGTGACAATCCCAATAACAGTACTTACCTCATAGAGGTTTAGGGAGAAAGAAATGTGTTCACATGTATAAAGCATTTAAAAAACTGTTACTGTTATTATTGTTAAAATTTGGGGGCAATGAAGTTAAACATTCATATTATCACTTATAATGGATTTCTGACATTTTTGAGAGTCATAGACAAAGAATAGGCTGTTTCATAAGTACTGTACTAGTTTAAACAGCCTGTTTTATTTACTTTTATTATTTTAAGAGTTTATTTTAGGGAATTCCCTGGCGGTCTAATGGTTAGGACTCCACGCTTCCACTGCAGTGGGCACCGGTTCAATCCCTGGTCGGGAATTAAGATTCCACAAGCCGTGCAGCATGGCCAAAAAGTAAAATAAGATAACTAAAATGTTAGATTAAAAACTTTAAAATGTTAAAAAAGAATTTTTTTAGAATGTGTTTTTTTAAGTTTTATTACAGAATACACACACATACATCTCTATCTATCTATGAAAAGATTATACTCGTAACCAGGTAAAGAAGATGAGGGAGACCATTTCTGATGGTGCCAGCAGCATGCACAGATGTCCCTGGGGGAGAGCGTTCAGGAAGAGGGTGAAGGAATAAAATAAGTTCTTTAAGGCCAGAGTATGGAGAGCAGGGGAGGGTGAGAGGCAGCAGCCAGGCGGTGGAGGGCTTTGTGAGACACAGTTAGGATTTTGAATTTATCCTAAAGTAAGGAGAAGCCATTGAAGGCTTTTAAACGCTGAATATCCGTCAGATTTGCATTTCAAAAAGGGAACCCAGTGGATGGAGGATAGAGAATGGGCAGAATGGGTAGGTGGGAAGTTGGAAGTGGGGAGACCAGTGATTGGAGTGGTCCAGGCAATTACTTCCTAAGTATGTCTTTTATATAGTTTACTGAAATATATACATACACAAACGTATATCATTAAACATATACATATACCCACAGAAAATTGTTTTATTATTTGAAATGTAGTTAATTAATCAGGGATTTGAGAAAAATTGTTCTTTGGTTTTTAAGGATTTTTTTAAAAAAATCATGTATACTGGAGGTGTTTCCAACTTTCTGTTCAGCTCCCAGCATATAAACGTAAAACAGTAGCTCTTTGGGTTACTATTTCTCTTCTTTCAGTGTTGTTCTCTTTTCCAATACCTGAGTTTGTCTTCCATCAGTATTGTTTTAAGTGTTTTTAGAGTTTCACCAAGTTGCCACCCTTTGGAGGGTGACTTGATTAGCTGTGATGGGAAGAAGAGTGGCCTTCTATATTACTAAGGGTATGAGTGTGTGCATGAGAGAGAGAGAGAGAGAGAGAGAGAGAAAGAGAGAGAGAGAGGATGTGTGTGCTCAAATGAATGCCTGCTGACAGGCCCACAGAACCCTACTGAGGATCTTCAAACCAATGAGTGGGTCAGCAGTGTTCTGCAGTTTGAATTGTTCTTATGTTTTATGAGGAGAGAAGCAGAACACTGTCCTGGACCTACCTAGTCCTGTGAAGTAGGTCAGGAACTGCTCTCTTAAAGGGAACCCTCCTACACTGTTGATGGGAATATAAATTGGTGCAGTCACTATGGAAGCAGTATGGAGGTTCCTTAAAAAACTAAAAATAGACTTACCATATGATCCAGCAATCCCATTCCTGGGCACAGATCCGGAAAAGACAAAACTCTAATTTGAAAAGATACAGGCATCCCAGTGTTCACTGAAGCTCTATTTACAATAGCCAAGACATGGAAGCAACCTAAATGTCCATTGACAGATGAATAGATAAAGAAGATGTGGTAAATATACACAGTGGAATATTACTCAGCCATAAAAAGAATGAAATAATGCAGTAAGTCAGACAGAGAAATATAAATAGCATATAATATCACTTATATGTGGAATCTAAAATGAACTTATTTCCAAAACAGAAATAGACTTACAGACATAGAAAACAAACTTGTGGTTACTAAAAAGGAAGGGCGGGGAGGGATAAATTAGGAGTTTGGGATTAATAGATTCACACTACTATATATAAAATAGATAAACAACAAGGACGTACCATGTAGCACAGGGAACTATATTCAATATCTTATAATAAGCCTATAATGGAAAAGAATCTGAAAAAGAATATATATATATATATATATATATATATATATACTTTGTTGTATACCTGAAACTAACACAACATTGTAAGTCAACTATACTTCAATAAAAAAATAATAATTTAAAAAATATATTTTTCGGAAACAATTTTGAACGGTTCCCGAAGTACAACCACAGAACTGTATAGTGTTCTAAAGGACAGAATTCGACGAGTACTGATTAAACCATAATTTTCCTCCCAGAAATTCTGTAAAACTATTGAAAATAGAGGTAAACACTTCATTTTGCTCTAAGTAAACGGGTCATTCATGCCTGTTCAACTGCGTTCTCCAGGTCTTCAAAGGATCTCCTACTGCTGTTGTTGACATTGCTAACAGCCCACTGGGAAAGAAACTTTGTGGAGAAAAATGTCAAATATTTCCTTCTAGAAACTGGAAGTGGGGAAACGTACAAGAGGGGACTCTATGTGAGTAAATAAAGTGCTCTTGAATGATTTAAAAAAGAAAAAGAGCTACTCTCTTAGCTTTCCACTGTCTGGGCTCCAAAAGTCCTGAGCAAGCATCCTCGTGAGCATAACTGACATGAGTTTTAGTCCTTAACTAAAGAGTCTTGTCTTTCTCTCTCTCTCATGTCATTGGACTCAAGATTTTATTTGTTTCGTTGGATTTTCTATTTTGTTTTAGTCTTCAAAGTGCCTCACAGGGACATTTTGGGACAAATTTGTCTTTATATTTGTACAGAGTGAAGAAGCCTAGCTGGTCTCTCTCCTTTATGCAAGGTGTTTCCGGTTTGCTGGCTCACATCTTGTGAAAAGAGTCACCTGCTGTTTTCAGTTTTAGCTTTTCTCACACTATGAAAACTTGCTCAATACTTTATGATGGACGTGATCAAAGACAAAAATAGATCACTGTTAAATGCATCTACTTACATGTTCAACTAGCATAATTTATGTATATGGTGAATTCGAACATCACAGAAAAGTCATCAAATGAGAACTGTCTCCTTTACAGTCCTCCTGATTTTTATTCCACTCCCACTCTTTTAATCTGATTGTTTAATTGAGGTATAGTTGATGTACAATATTATATAAGTTTCAGATATACGACATTCACAATTTTTAAAGGTTATACTCGGTTTATAGTTATTATACAATATTGGTTATATTCCCTGTGCTGTACAATATATCCTTGTAGCTTGTTTATCGTATGCATAGTAGGTTGTACCTCTTAATCTCCTACCCCTATGTTGTCCCTTTCCCTCACTCCCTCCGCTCGTAACCACTAGTTCATTCTCTATACCTGTGAGTCTGTTTCCTTTTTGTTATATTCACTAGTTTGTTTTATTTTTTAGATTCCACATATAAGTGATATTATACAGTATTTGTCTTTCTCTGATTTATTTCACTAAGCATAATACTCTCCAAGTCCACCCATGTTGTTGCAAATGACAAATTTTCATTCTCTTTTTATGGCTGAGTAATATTGCATTGTGTTTGTGTGTGTGTGTGTGTGTGTGTGTGTATGAGACATCTTCTTTATCCATTCATCTGTTGATAGACACTTAGGTTGCTTCTATATCTTGGCTACTGTAAATAATGCTGCTATGAACATCGGGGTGCATGTATCTTTTTGAATTAGTGTTTTTGTTTTCTTCAGATATATGCCCTGAAATGGAATTGCTGCATCACATGGTAGCTCTGTTTTTAGTTTTTTGAGGAACCCGCATGCTGTTTTTCACAGTGCTTGCACCAATTTACATTCCTACCAATAGTGTATAAGGGTTCCCTTTTCTCTACTTCCTCATCAATGAAGTAGCCCACTCTTAAGTTTCTTGCATGTGATTCCAGAAAAATCGTGGGGCGGGGAATGTAGTTCCAGCATATATGAGCATACCTGTATAGTTTCTTTAAAAATAAAAATTACTGTGCTTAATGTTCTGCAACTTCCAACAGATCAAATCATATTGTGTATAATATTCTGTGCTTTCCTACAAAGTATCTATTTTTACCAGTAACTAAAGCCACAACCCAAAGCTGGGTCACCAAACAGGACTCATGATAACATCTTGAAGAGGCCTTTTTAAAACCCTATGCCAAGATGCAGTAGGGACGATCTTCTAGTTAAAACCACTAAATATAAGTAGTGAAACCAAGTGCTATAACAAAACAGAGGGAAATAAACTCCCAAACCAGTGATCAAAACTAGAAAGAGAAAAATTCCAACCGAGACCCAGTGAAAAAATCCAAAGGAGAAAAGAGTAAGGGCCAGAGAGGACAGAGACAGCAGCACCAGCTAGGATTTACAGACAAGTGAAAGCTGCTGCTATTTTTAAAGGAGAGGAAAGAAGTAATGACCATGAATAAAATTGGAACACGTTGAGCTACTGGGAAAGTGCTAAATTTGAAAAGAGAGAATTGTGTTTATATTTTAAAAAAATGCTCTAGAGTCACTTTAAAATAGGAGTGGATTCTAATCAAAAGTAGAATGGACATATGAAATAAACAATGACTCAAGTGTAAATAAACACTGATCTATTCAATCCAATAATTTAATTACTGGTTATTATTATTTAATCCAATAATCTAAACACAGTGAGCTCTGCCATAAAATATATAAAAGTTTTACATAAACTGATTGGAGCTATGGTATCATTGTACTATGACGCCATATAATGCTTTCGGTCCCAGAAGAAGTCAGGTTCTTTTGTGTTTGTGCCGTGTGTGTGTGTGTGTGTGTGTCTGTAAGGGAGTGAACCTCTATGGCATTTTATCTAGATACAATGTTTCTCCTCCCAGCCTCCATCTCTTCTACTGTCATTGTCCTCCTTGTTCAAATGTTCTCCATGTTGCCAAACGCAAGTCCTCTCTGAAGGTCTAAGTCCAAAATCCCTTACCTCTTCTTTTTTTTTTTTTTTTGCGGTACGCGGGCCTCTCACTGTTGTGGCCTCTCCCATTGCGGAGCACAGGCTCCGGACGTGCAGGCTCAGCGGCCATGGCTCATGGGCCCAGCCACTCCGCGGCATGTGGGATCTTCCCGGACCGGGGCACGAACCTGTGTCCCCTGCATCGGCAGGCGGACTCTCAACCACTGCGCCACCAGGGAAGCACTCAAACTTTTTTTTTTGATTCCATATTCTACTTTTTTTTTTTTAAAGAGCGTATGCCCCAATGTAAGTTTTTGGTTATAAATTATATACATGTATTTTTGTATCAATATATTACATTAATTATAAAATATACATAAAATAAATATTATATTAGATGCAAACACTAATACCTTTGGGCAGAAATGAAGTGGTGGTAGCCCTATATTACAGAGTTTGATAAAGGCTCTGTAATTAAAACACTGTGGGACTGGTACA